>NC_041389.1:390996510-391001972 GCF_002162155.2 Triticum dicoccoides | reverse complement strand
GCCGCTGCGCTTCGGTCGACTTCACAGCTTTCGCGGCCACGGCCTTCGTGGCCTTCCCCTTCCCGGGCTTCGGAGGCATGGCGGAGGCGGTGGGGGAGATCGACGGCGCTGGTGGTGGCGGCAGCGACGGGGGCGGAGCGCTGCCCTCTTTCAACTCTGCAAGCGGAGGAGGGCGGCGGAGATTTTTGAGATTGCAGCAGCGAAGGGCGAAGGTGGGGGAAATGCCCCTGTTTCCCCTGCTTATAAAGAGGGATGGGGCGGACATTTCGGCCTTCCAAATAAACAACCACCCACGATCTCTCCCACGACTCCGCGATTGACGCGTGCCGTTACGGGGGGCGCGGTGGATACGGAGTTAGATTTGGCATAACCCAGGCTCCGCGCGTGCCCGTGCCCTGTTTTGGGCCTGGCCCAACAGCGCTCGGCACCGTCTGTGGCCCAGGCCCGGGGGCTCCTGTCGGTGTACTAGAGTAGGGGTACCCTATTATCCCGAACTTGTGCACGGGCAGTTGCAGCGCCGCGCAGCAAGGCTTGCCGGACGACCGCCAGAGTCCTCCGTGGGTTCCTTTGGAGCCATTCAAGAACAAAGCATTCAAGACGAAGAGACAAGGCCCCGGCAAGAGGATCTTGCCGGGAAGAGACAAGGCCCCGGCAAGAGGAGCTTGCCGGGAAGGCCAACCACGGCACTTCAAGAAACTTGCCGCGATGCACCGCACGTCCCGGCAAGGTCCGGTGAGCGACAAGCTTCTGGACTCGACAAGACGACGACCCCGACAAGGTACTCGCCGGGGGCCCGCTGCCACTCTGTACCCACGCTCCAGCGCACCCACCCGCGTGTCGCCATGAGGCTTCCTCAGGGGCGCGTGGCGGGAGCCTGTGTAGCCAGGGGTACGCGGTGGCAAGCGGAGATGAAGAGAAGGCCATCGTGGCAAACGGTGGCGCTCCTAACGGTCACTTTTTGCACTGTTTAGGCAACTCAGACGGGCATTCAATGACCTTGTCCCCTGCCGTCAGAGTTAGGTAGGGTGCACTGTGTCCACCGTAGCGGTAGCTGCACCTACCACATCCTTTTTCATTTTTTACCCTTCTAGTCTACGTTGCCACCTGTCGGTGACCCCTTGAAAGTATAAAAGGAGGCCCAAGCGCAACGTAGAGGGGGTTCGGCTCATTCGAAACATCAGGAACACTCTCACGCTCGGTCTGGCAGCGCCCATCGCTCCTGAGCAAGAATTCAATACACACAAACAAGCAGCAGTAGGGTTTTACGCATCCGTGCGGCCCGAAGCTGGGTAAAACTGCTCGCGTGTACTGCCTCGATCCACTTTTTGCGCGGCCTCCGCCCCCCTCCGAACCGAAAGGGGCCCGGTCCCCATAGGTGTTGGTGGATCAGTTTCCCCGACACCATTAAAGTTCCAATTGGATTCAAAAAAGTTGAAGTTAGCAAAACATCTCAACTGGGAGTTATAACAGCAAACCAGTTAAACAAACAAGGAATTAAAGAGTTTCAATTGGATGCTGAAAAGTACAGTAGTTATTAACATCATTGTAACCCGTTGTTGCAGCAGCAAAGCAGTTAAACAAGCAAGTAGATATTTAAGTTAAGGCAAACAGGTAATTCTTAATAGTAAGTATCAAACCATAGATAGGCGCAGTCTACAATATGATTAACAGGCTGTGCCATTATGTAATCAGTAGCAAACTAAATTAAGCCAAGCAACGTAATTGAACAATTTTGCAATAAGTGGCTAACTAAAATTCTGAGAAGCAGGTAACTGAACTTACGCTAGTTCTTTGTACAGGCACACTGCAACTTCTTTTTCGCTTACAAGGTTGTACAAAAGAGTCCATGGCATCAATTGCTTGGATACGCAGTCCCAATACTTCTTTCTTCCCACACTGCATGGGTAAGTCGAATGGTTAATGTGGTAAGATGGTGCGTCCTTGATATGTTATATGAGGATGTGTAGTCAGACTAGTTGTAGCCAAACACATCACACTGGCTTTTACTGTATATTTCATGCGACATATTGAGATCTAAGCAATCTACAATAGGATGAAAAGACTGGCATCCTTCACATTATTGGCGAACTCAGTTCATAGAAACAAGCAATTCAACCATTTTGTGGGTAAATCAAAAGCGCCACTAGAATATTTTTCACTATCCAATCATACACGCAAAAAGGGGCGACGCCACCATAGGGGCTGGTATGGGCGACCGCCTCAGGTGGCTGGAAAGTGTGCACCTAGTTTGAGTCGTCCAGGTTGGCCCACGTTAGTTTTGTTCGTCCCAACGCACGAGCAGGCAATGTAAAAAATGAAGAAAAATGTTTCAATTTGGATGGGCCAATAACATAAGTGCAAGGCAGGCCCTATAGCAGGCTTGCGGCCCATACGAATGCCTCCCATATCGATCAACAGCAGGAAAAATCCTAATTCATTCGCTCCAGCCTCCAGTCTGGTTCGCTCCTAACCTAGCCACCGCTGGATAGACCGACACAGCACTTCCTCGCGCCCTCGTTGGAGGGCGGTCGCCGGGCTTCAAGCGAACGGAAGGACAAGAAGATGAAGATCCAACCCTGGGTGTAGCCTGCGTGGGAGGCAGCGGCGGCAGCACATGCATGGCATCGAGCTTGCGCAAACGGACAATCGCAGCTTGCAAGAGTAGCATGCGCAACGAGCAGGTACATCACATCCCTGATTATATCTAATTCAACTCTTCAATTTCTGGCCAATAGTTAAACCTGACGGTGTTGTAAAACTGCTTGTATGTAGGGAATCTATGAGAAAATGAAACCAATTTCTACTTATTTTATAACTCCCCCAATCAATACTGAACTGACTGAATCTGATGTATCTAATCAAGTTTCCGGTGCAAACATACAAGCTCATGTTGTTCCTGAGCCTGAAGTGTCTAATGAACAGACTGCTAATGAAGGATTTGATGCAAACATTTTACATGCTCCTGGTGATGAACATATAGTGTCTAATGAGGGATCTAATGCAAGCATTTTGCAAGCTCATTGAAGGATTTAGTGTCTAATGATGATCTACTATGTTGAGAGACACAGAGATTTGCAGGCATTGTTGACAAGCAAATTATAGTGCATTTTCATAGCTTGAGGAAATGTCGAGGCCATCTACCAGAAAGTCCCCGTATCATGACAACATAGCATAAATACTTTTCTAATCTGTTGTTTGAAACTATTGGCATACTTGTGCAGGATAGATATATTAATATGCAGTTTGCACACTGGTTATACATGCAATTACACTTCGATATTTTCAGCCAGAGAACGAATAATTCAAGCAGGTACAGACCATGTTTGTAGTCCTTGTACACCATGTTGCATTTTATGTTTTTTGGTGCTTGCATCATTTAGTGTTTATAATCTGAACTACTTTGGATCATTAGCTGGTTTTCAAAGTGCATGTAGCTTCACATTTCTCAAGTTATGTTGATTTCCAGTGTGCAAGTGCCTTCGTATTTTTTAAGTTAAATGTTCGCCCCTGGTAACTTGAATTCGTGGATCAGACACTACACACAAATCATACACGATGCCAGTACGAATTAAATGAAATGCAGGGACTTACGCTAGCTCGTTGTACAGGCTCACTATAGCTCTGCTTGCGCTTGGGATGTTCCATGTACAAGTCCATGTTACCACTTGCTTGGATGTGCAGGCCTTGTGCTCCTTGCATCCCCCTCTGCATTTTTGACACGATGAATGGTTGATCAAATAAGAGGAATCAACCTTGATGTTGTACCGGAGGACAGATACTTGCAAGGTTATACGGGTGTGCAGGATGTGTACCAGATCCCGTAGCGCCATCATGCTTCGCTAAAAAATGGATTTGCTTGTTTCATATGATATCTCCAGAAGAAATAAGAGTTAAAGTCAGAGTTGCATAGGCGTGTAAGCTAAGAGAGTAGTGAAAGGATATCCAAACATCGTCGGAATAGTGCACAAGGGAGTGATGTGTGGATACCTAGTTCGGGCCGGTGTTTGGGCATGCTCGCCTAGCTAGAGTGTGGGTCACTTCAGAGCTGTTGAGGGTGATGCGCTGGCGTTGGCTGGCCGCGCACGGATGCAGATCTTGAGTGGCAGTGGAGCGCTACGATATGGTGGATGAGACCGTTGGTGAAGCCCCAACGGCCTCGGGGGGCGGAGGTGCGACGATGTGCTCGGTGAAGTAGCCCCGGTGAGCTGGGAGACGGCGTCGGTGAAGTGCACCTGATGCGGTGGAACTCGGTGTCTGTGAGGCACGTCGGTTGCGGCGGCCGACGTTGTCGGTGGACCACCCGGTGCGGTGGACAAGGGCATAGATGAGGTAGCTCCGGTGCGGAGGTGAAGCGCGACCGTTGTCTTCGTCGTCGTCGTCCGGCATAGAGGTGGGGAACGGTGGGGAAAGAGACGAGACGAGGGGCGATTCGAGGGATGGCAGCGAATTAGGGATCTGAGCAATCTGGGCGCGGAAGGGGATGGTGGAGAAGAGAGATTTGCAGGGCTGGAATTGGGGCCGCCAGATATTTCAATCCGAAACATGGAAGCGTGAACTTATATTGTCATCATCCTTTTTGGGGGGGAGGGGGATGGGTGGCTGTGTGCTACACGTCCGTCCGACACACGCGACCACCCTGACAGGACTATGCTTCGGTGCCTTAAGGCACCTGCCTTTGTGTCCATGACATGTGGGCCCAACAGGTGGCTGGCCCACATGTCAGTCACCCAAGGGCAGTTGCCTTTAAGGCACCAAAGCAGCTTCCACCCCGACACGACCCTAGTCTGCCTGGTGCGCCTACATTTGAGAATGCAAACGAAACGAATCTTCTTTCATTTGCAAACCAATCTGTATGTATTACCATGCCCGTGTTTTCCTTGCAATAATTAGTCATTCGAAACGAGATACTCCATCCGTTCACTTTTGTAAGTCGTTTCAGACAACTTAAAATGAACTGTTTTGCACATTGTCTGAAATGTCTTCAAGGTCTTATAAAAGTGAACAGAGGGAGTACTATAAATTAATTAATGAGGAGTTATTTGAAAAAAATTTGAAACGGTACCAACGCTAACGTGGATTAGAGTGTGTCACATAACTAGTTGTTTGAATTAGAGTGTGTGTCATGTCGTTACTTATTTGAATTAGAGTGTGTGTCACGTAGCAATCTCCAATTCTAACATGGATTTCGCATTTCACTGTATCCACGCTACTTTTTAATACAAATTCATATGTATATGATGAACACCATGGTAGTGAGAAAACTTTTGGATGGATTCAAACATATGACCTACAAAATAGCACAACAAATTGAGTCAATGTCAACTTTTCATAACTTAGTATGGCACGAATTCGAAATAATTACCCGTATGTCTGGTCCTCGGTTCAAATCTTACAATGTACACCGAATTGAAACATCGATATTAAGTCTCGTATTATGTACATTCAAATGTTGTTTTTAGCCC
>NC_041389.1:390921443-390996040 GCF_002162155.2 Triticum dicoccoides | reverse complement strand
ATATCTAGGTCACTCCCTCGAGACTGTCTCACTCTTTCTTCCGCACGGCGGGCCACACTCGCTCAATCTCGCTCTCTTTATCTGAGTCTCGTTTAACCTCGTTTTCTTTCACACACAAATGATATATCTCCCTGTTCAGGCCTCAATCGACACACTCTATACTCTCTCACGCAGATTGTCTATCTAGGTCAGTCCATCCAAGCCGCCGCCACTCTTTCGACCTCATGTTGGGCCACGCTCACTCAATCTCTCTCTCTCTATATATATATATATGTATGTATGTATGTATGTATGTATATCTCTCTCTCTCCTTATGTCTCGATTGACCTCGCTCTTTCTCGGACAAAAACGATATATCACCATGTTCGAGCCCAATTCGACCTATTCACATTGTATACTCTCTCACGCACATCGTCTATCTAGGTCACTCTCTCCAACCCGTCTCACTCTTTCGATCGCATGGACCCTATGTGATCGGTTGACCTTGCTTCCTCCCACGCACAAAATATATCTACACGTTTGTGACTGGATCATTTCTCAAGCTCTATCTTACAGCCCTCACCCTTACCAAAAGCTCAATCGGACAATATCTCTCCGGAGCATATATATTTGTTCAATGAATGTCAGACCACACTCACTTTGTGTCTCTATCTATATGTCTCTCGATTGACCTCGCTTTCTCACACCATATCTTCCACGCGTTGAAGCTACTACCTCTCCATCCCTCGCAAAGCCGGAGCTATTTATATTGCAAGGGGCACTCCAACCTTGGATTAATTTGTGTAGGCATTTATTCCGGTCGGTTTAGATTATATTTTTGTAGCATTCGGCCCACAACTACTCCAAACACCGTTGCAACCCACGCAACTCCCCTAGTTGATTTCCCTCTGGCTCGGTCATCGCTCTCTCGCACGTCCTTTCTTGCCTTCAATGTCGCACCATGGTATTATTGAAAAAAACTATGTTGATCTCTTTAATTATTATAAATAAGCTACAAAACTACACACCGATAGTCCACTTGGAATAGAACAAATTTCGACCCGCAAATTAAAGTGCTACAAACTACACACCGAGGGGCCCACATGCCATGAAACAAATTTGGACCCATATACAAATTAAAAAATAAAGGACAAGGATCGATCATGCGACCGGGCCTTCGAGCCGCATGTCAATAGGCAACATACGTAGAATAGCAATGTTTGTTGTACCCCCTTTGTTCACATAATGTTTTTATATTACCACAGCCTAATTAATGGATAACATGTAATATTATTTTTAGTACTATTCGCCTTCACTTACTGGTGGGTTCCATGTGTGCTCTCTCTCTCTCTCTCCTCCCCTTCTGCGTTTAGACGCACGGGCAAATAGGAAGAACTCGCAGGCGATGTTACCGTTGACCATATCTAGACGCGTTCACAAGTCACGGCACCAGTTTCACGTACTAGCAGCACTAGTCAGTGTGTACGTGCAATGCACATTAATCTGGAAGTATATTAAGTGCATGCGGATATTATCTACTAGGATATTATTTGCGTGTTGTCATGTGATTAGCACTATTTTTGGCATGAAATTAACTGCACGCTAAACGTGTTGAGCGCTCAGTTTCAAGAATTTATGCTTACTTTTGGATTTTCTGAAATTTAAGATCCAGGATTCGAAACAATATCATAACCTGCATCATGCAATAAATTTTCAAGCCGTACATCTGTCCTGTTGTATTTCTTAAGAATGGATTTGGTCAAACATTTTGCTTAGTTATTCCGGTTTATAGGGCTCAATTCAAAAATCTCACCTACCAAGGTAGATGGTGAGTGGTGGAACAATTGTTGTAGTTTGCAAAACCACTCAATTAATGCACTTGTTTTCCTCAAAAATTGTGTTTACGAATGCATTAATTGCAATGCATGCATGCATAAAGTACATGCATTGGTCAATTTTCTCTTAATTCTTGCATGTAATGATTTATTGCACCTTGAAATCTGAACATGTGATGGGAAACCCAAATTGAGACTTATAAAATGGGAAAACTAAAATTTTGAGATAAGCCCTATAAACCGTAAAAGGATAATCCCTGCGTACCAGTGCATTGCCTGATATATTAACTCAAGTACTAGGCACGAACAAACGGGCTCAATTCTATGCTCATCCTGGTGTAGTAGTAGTAGTACTAGGCAATTCAGTTGATGGGTGACCTTGACGAACGGCGACCAAGGGAATTGAACCATGCTCGGCACGGTAGGTAACGTTGTCTAGTTACTAAAGCATCCCTCCGTTGTTCATCGGTAGTCATTATGGACCGGGAACATGTGGGGAATTTCCTAGGGCTGGAATTCTGGCCGCCAGATATTTCGACTTGAAACGCTAAGGCTCGACTGGTTGGGGTTGCCTAATATGCATACCACGCACGCCACCGAAGGACACAAGCCCGTTTTTTTAGGATCAACACGAGCCAAGGTCTGGCTGGTACGCCGTAGGGTCCTACCATTCGAGAATACAAAAGGAACCTTTTAAATTGCCGAACGAATCTATGTATATTACAATACCCGTATTTTCCTTGCAAATACTAATCTCAATGCGGTAATTGATTTATGACGAGTTGTTGAATTAGAGTGAGTTTGTGATATAGTGATCTCAACATGGATTTCACATTTCAATGTATCCCTAGTAAGTTTTCCAATGCAAATTCAAATTTAAAAGATGAACAATATGGAGGTGAGAAAACTTTGTATGTATCAAGCATATGACCACACACACACACACACGCACGCACAGAGACACACACGCACGAACACAACAACAATCCAATAAGTATAGTGCATCTATTTTTCCAACCCATGCATGTATGACACGAATTCAAAAATACTCCTTCTATTCCTAAATATTAGTCTTTTAGAGAGTTTAACAAGTGACTACATACGGAGCAAAATGAGTGAATCTAGACTCTAAAATATGTCTATATACATCTGTATGTGGCGGTCCATTTGAAGCCTCTAAAAAGACTAATATTTAGGAACGAAGGGAGTAAAATGTGAGACATCCACAGTCCTTAGTTCAATATTTAAAATCAACATGAAATTGAAACATGAACATTAAGTCTAGTACTACAGTACATGCAAATGTTGTGTTTAGGCGGAGCTATGATTGTTGGGGGTCAACCCCTTGACCTTAGATAACATTGTGGAGCTCTGTTTAGGGTTGTTTAGATTATATTTGTCCCCACCCTCCCAACCACCAATTGGTTGTGCACGCCCCACCCCTCCTCCCCGGGAGAATATCATGTGCCCCCATACCTTAGATGCTATATGCTGATACGAGTTGCTTGGAGCTTGTAGATCTGAGATATAGCAGATCACATGATGTGTCTTAATTTTTTTGCAGGAAACCTTGATGAGTTTGAGAATTGCACACAATTTGTACAAAAACTACTTAGATGCCCTTTGATCCCATATCCAACGACCTCGAAGCTCGTATCACCATAGCATCTAAGATGAAGGAGGACATCATATTCTCCTGTATGTAAGAATATCATGTGATACCACACCTTAGATGCTTTGGTGATACAAGCTCTTCGGAGGCGTTGGATTTGTGACCCAACACCTCCTCGGTGGTTTGAATGGTTTTTTGCAGAAAAACCCCAAAAGAGTTCAGTCACTACTTACAAGCACAAAGACTGCTCAGATGCCATTGGATCTCAGATCAAACGACCTCCAAGCTCGTATCACCGTAGCATCCAAGCCGCGATAGCACCTTATGTTTTCTCGCACGTGAGAGTATGAGGTGCTCCCGCACCATAGATTCTATGGTGATACGAGTTCACTGAGATGTAACGGCCCACAGTAGGAGGTTTGAATGTTTTTGCAATATATGGCTGATAGAGTTTGGGAAATGCGCAGAAAGTACAAGTACTCTGCATGTGCCATATGATCACTGATCATACGACCTAGATGCTCATATCACCGTAGCAGGTAATTAAGCTACGGGGAGCACCTAATATGAGCACCGGGGAGCCGTTGGATCGAAGATGTAGCGGCACACACGAGGCATGAATGTTTTATTTGCAAAAAAAACCTTTGGAGAGTTTGGAAATTGCGCATAATCACAAAGACTACTCCCAAGCCATTGGATCTCACTTCCAATGGTGTAAAAACTCGTATCACCATAGTATCTAAGCTGCGGGGTGGATGTGATATTCTATGCCGCTATCATTCTTGTTCGTAAACTTGCAAAATATGTGTAACTCGTGTCGCTACTTGTCTAACTGTGCAAAGTGTTTGTTTAAAAAAACCATCCTACACTGAAATATCGGAACAACACACAGGGGTCCCACTTGTCATTAATCAAATTTGGATCTAAAACTAACAAATCTGAAACACAAGATTCGAACTGGCAACCTGGACTACAAAGCGTAAGTCGATAGCCTGAAAAAATGAACAGTTGTTGGCTTTGTCCCATAACTTGATTTTATACACTACTTGCGTTGAGTAGAGTAGAGGGAGTGCCTCGTCAACACGTGCATGACCATTGTCTCACTTACTGGTGGGTCCCAGGTCTGCGATCTCAATCTCTCTTCTCTCCATCGTCTAACCTTTGCAAGGGCACACACGAAGAGCGGCGCTAGCTTGCCGTGGTGTTACTACAACTAAAAAAAGTTTGGAAAATAGAAGAATCGCCTAGAACAAGAGACGTTGTGGCTGGTTGAGACGGAGCTAACCGTGCCATGTTTGCATGATGAAGCTGTGTGGCTAGTGGGGTGTCTTCGACCGACTGGCTGGGTCCCGAGGTCGAACCATAGGTACTACATCTGATACAGTATATTTTTACACGCACATTTTTCCTCCGTGCCGAGGCGTGGCACACCCTACCGTGCGGTTTCCGGGTCCTCCCGGGTGGTGCACGCATATATTCTTCCTGACGTGGGACGCCCTAACACACGTTTTCTGGGTCCTCCTCGGTCATAGCGTTGAAGCAAGTAAATGAGTCGTCAAATCACAAAAGACCACCTTTCCCGCCGAGTACATCAGTGAAGCACGGTGGCTAGCTAGTTGGGCTAGTTCGACCGATTAGCTAGGCCGCCGCCACATTTGTTTTTTCACCCCTTTTTTTATCTACTCGTCGGCAGGTAAATTTAAATATCCACCGCGGCATTGCTCTGGTGTTTGGGTGCGGCGGGATTTTTAATTTTTTGATTGACGGGAGCAGGCGCGACATGATTTTTAATTTTTTGATTGACGGGAGCAGGCGCGGCAGCAATTAGTCACGATGACTCTGCCTGTAAAAACGCACTGCTCCCTGATGTGAGAAGTCGTTGACTGGTGTTTTACCATGGTGAAAACCAAAAGATTCCCCGCTCCTCGGCTGGCTCTATCCGCCTTCCCGTAGATTGCATTGCCTTTCAGCCGTTTCGCACCCTTTGCTTCCTCTCCCCATTGCTTCTACCTGGTGCCATGGCGGCGCAGCAGATCACGGAGTCTGAGGTGAGGCGCCTGACACAGGAGCTCCATGCCAAGGATGTGGAGCTCAGGGCCAAGGACGTGGAGCTCCGTGAGCTCAAGGAGGAGAGGAGTTCCATGCTCCTCCGTTATGTGCGGGAGTTCACGGAGCTTCAAAAGCGGTAGGCGTCCACCACAAAGATGCTCGAGGCATCGGCGGCGTTGCTGCAGAAAGCGGGAGATATAATAGGCCGTCAGGGGAGCCGGCTGGAGCGCGAGCGGGCCGATCGTGACGAGGTCCAGGATCGCCTCAGCCACTTAGTGAACCAAGTTGCCACGCATGTGTTGCGGCTGCGCGATGCCTACCGTCGTGCCAGCGCAACGATGCCAGCCGTTGGGCTAAACCCGTTCGACCACCCGGTCGACTTCAACGAGCTGCGGCTTCCTGACCTGGTCTCCTTCTTCACCTATATCTCCGAGGAGCTGAGCCGTCTCCGTGCGATGGTGGGGGCTGAGCTGGACAAGGAGGGGTTGCGGGCTGCCGTCGCCGTTGCCGGGCAAATCCTTTCAGGGCTCCGTCACCGGAATCCATTCGTGCCATTGGACACCGTCTTTGATGAGCTGGCTCTCATCGATCGGGAGCGGGCTCTGCAGGCGGTTGCACCCTGCATCACCAACGTCGTGCGCCTCGAGAAGCAGAGGGACTTCGGTGGTGTTTAGGCGCCCTCTGCATGGGCATGTCCATGTATCGGCAACATGACCGTTGGATTAAATTCAGACGGTGCAGATCAGTCACTGTAGCACAAAGCGTGTGGGTGTGTTTGGTTGCATTCTCATCTCAATATAGTTGTTTCCTCTTCGTGTATTTTTGTCAACCTACTAGTGTGGACTCATGCACCCTTCATGGTTCATGCACTCTGCCAAACACCCAAAAGTGGGTCGAGAAGGGAACTTTTGCTCCCATCCCGTGCACCCTTCATACACCCTGTCTAACACTATAGGATGTGCTTCATATGGTTCATGTTTCGTGGAGTACTGTAGCACCATACTCTCCATGCGTTGTGGACCTAGTTCTGTTAACATTGATCTCACCGTTCATTCTCGACCGGACGGTCGAAAAAGCAGTACTATGTTACATATAGGAGTAGTTGACATGCGCACAACATCATTTGTTATCGTCATATCTTACTACACTAGCAACAAGATTGTGTAGTACTGACGTATGAACCACTGCACATGCCTAGTAGTAGGAGCACTGTGTATGTTCAAGTGGCTGCCGTGTTTTGCACTCCTCCATCGTAAGAGTGGAAACGCTTGCTGTAATCATTTTTTTTCTTCAGAATGAAAAACAGTGGACACACTCGACCGTGCGGATCGTCCTCCAGCCATGCACTAAATTACTCACTTTCACCGACGTGTGGGACAACCAGCACCTGGGTCCACCAGCCATGCACTAAATTACTCCGTAGTACAGTGACGGTAGACTACCCCGATCGAACCGCCGCAGTAATGCCCAATGAGCCGTCAAATCACAAAACCCCCTCCTTTCCAGCAGTAAGTTGGACGGACGAAGCAACCATCATTTCACTCTTCTCTCTCAGCTTCCTCTCTTGAAGAAAACCCCCACTCGCTTCGCTTCTCCTTCATCTTGTTCCTCCTTTCACTCTTCTCTCTCAGCTTCCTCTCTTGGATGGACGCCGGAGCACCGGCCGACGTGATGTCTATGGCTCTGGCCAAAACCGTCGACGCTCATGGTACGAAGAAGCGCAAGCACCCCGCCGAGACTACCGCAAACAAGCTGAAAGCCATCGCCTTGTCCAAGCCCCCCTCTCCGGGATCCCTCATTAAGCAAGTCCAAGTAATGTCTCTTGTTGACGATCTTTTTCTCGATCTTGATCGTGTTTTTTCATCTAACACGCAGTACTAGTACTGGTAGTACAACTTTCTGGGTGATCTTGCATGTGATTTTAGTGTGCCAAATGACAGTTCTAAATTCCTCTTTTGACCAAAACATGCGAGAGGTTGACTAATTTCTTATAGATTACTTTCAACTACTCCCTCTGTCCCAAATTTCTTGTCTTAGATTTGTCTAGATATAGATGTATCTAATACTAAAATGTGACTTGATACATCCGTATCTAGACAAATCTAAGACAAGAATTTTGGGACGGAGGGAGTAATTTATGAACATCAATGCTACCTTTTAAGAGGGTATATTTGCCTCAGTAACTTGTGTTATGGATATTGCATGTAATCCCTCTGCTCTCATGCCTTTGAAGGCATGTTCTAGTGTCTTTGTTCACTCATTTCTGTGCGTATATGTAGTCATATATGGAGTATAATATCGAAAATCATCTTATATTTCTGAACGGAGGTAGTAATAAAATATGGTTTCTGTTTGAATTAGAACCAGGTCCGCGGTGGAGATGAAGTTCTCAAAGTCATGTCGTGTGAACTGGAAGACCTGATGATGAGTTCTACTGCTAAACTATCCAGCTGTTGTGTCCTTGTCGCCACGTGTCCTGAACTAGTGTTTTCTTGTAGCATTGTTGTCAGGCGTGTTCTCGAGGCTGTACTTAACCACAACAATTTCCTGGTTATGCCTTTGATTATGAAGGGTGTGGTTCTTGTAAAGCTTCCCAACAAATCTAATGCGGCCTGTCTTCATCATCATGTTTATGAGTGGAAAGACCACTCTGTTAGGTTCTCTAAGGTTGACAAGATGGTGATGGTGCATGTAGACATCTCCCACGAAGTCCATGGCCTAGTCAGTTATGCGGGGTTCATCCGGTAGGTCGGTGACAAGAAATAGTCTGCAGAGTTTAGTTAGTGCAACTTTGCTTGTCTGTAGTAAGTACTATTGTTCAGTACTTGATTTGTGTTTGTGAACCCTGTATTGTTTATTAGTACTGCCGCTTTTGGTGTGTGGTCAGTCCTGAGAACGGTCTATGTTAATGTCTGTCCACTCAATTCAGTCTGTACATTTTGAAGTATCCAGATCATATTTTTTGTGAGGACGGTTTATCAATTATGGTTACACTCCAATATCTGTATGCATTGCAGGGTTTATCGCACCCACCAGGATTTCCAGTCCCATGGATGTTCGGTCCATACGATTTGTCACGACCTTTGGACTGTCCTGCTTGTGGGAGTAGGCAGGGCCCCTGCATGCCACGCGTAGTTGGACGATCAATCTTCTGTTTAGTACTTCAACATAGTGATTTCCTGGTAAGGATTCACTCGTGTCACATCAAGTAAATCTTATTGATTTACTGTCTAAATCTTATTGATTTAATGTCATGTTTTCTTTCTTTTCCTGCAATTTTACGATGCAGGTTTTGCCATGTACATTCATCACATAATAAACCGTTTGGTTTGCTCTACGATGGCTATTTTTGCAGGTTTCACTTCTTATGTCGTGTCAGTAACAAAGGCACTGTCCATCACTTATATTACTGGAAAAAATTGGATCAGTCTGTTGTCTGAGTACAAGCTGAATCCCTATGATGAACTGCAGTTTGGTTTAACAAAAACGCCACAATTAGTCCTTCTCGCGTTTAAAAGAAATGAAGAAAAAAACTGGATCACGGTCACGGATCCTAGTCAAGTTAGAAAGCTGATCATAGCAAACCAGACACGATCGCCGCTGTCTCGCACAGATCGAGCACCGGCAGTTGCTCTAGCACTGACAGCAGCAGCAACTCAGTCTAATCCAGCTGAGGATTGGGCACCAACCGCGTCAGCGGATCAGTCTGATCTACCGGAGGATCGGGCATCGACACCGGCACCAGCTCTACAAGGAGCACCATCTCCGGCAGCAGCAGCGGCTTCGGCACCTGCACCAACACTTGCACTTGCATTTGGTCCGCCCCGTGCAGTTGCACCGGCAACAGACTGGGCTGCAGTTCGCACTTCATATACCAAAGTCCTTACAAAAACCGACATGTCCACCTTCTTGGTAAGCATTGGCCGCCCAAGTGCTTCGTTCTTTTTTCTTTCCATGTTGTTTCACATGATTCACTGTGTTGATCTAACTGTTTGGGTATGTCTTCTTGTTTGCAAACAGAGAATTCCTAGAGCAACGAGGGAGTCGTTCAACAATCCGGGCGACTGCGGCCAAGTTTCTCTTACCATGTGCAACCTTGGTGTGAATGAACCTGCTCAATATACCGTAAGTACAAAGGATGGTCGCATGATGATTGATGCTAAAGGATGGTCAAGGTTCAAATCTAAATCATATCTTGCGGTAGTGGATGATGTCAAAATCGAACTTTCTCGGCAAGGAGAGCTGGTCCAAATCAACTTTGAGATTCTTCAGTAGCAGCACACAACTGCCGAACTGATCTATCCTCCGAGAGATTTTGATGTAATAATCTGGCATGGTGAAACAAGTGTCCTGTGTGTATAAGTAGTACGACAGTATTATTTATCACATGGTATATCGTTGATAGAATTGCAACTATGATTGCTGGTTAGGAACTGTCGTTCGATTTCATTCCAACAGCTGCCGTGATTTATTCAATTTTGTGTATTCGCCTTGCGAGAGCATCTAAAACCAGCGCAGTACCAATCGCTTGCAATATGAAAAGCGCTGAGGTAGAACACATGGCCCCCCAAACATGCAGGGTCGGCCTGCGGCCCAAAGTCCAGAATCGTGAGCCTATCTGAGTATTATATTCTTAGCTAAACCCCCATAAAAAAAGATGAACCCCCATAATGCTCGTGCATTGCAGAGGGAGTATATTTCTCGGCAAGGTGAGCCTGTGATATAAAAGATTTGTATATTTCTTTACAGAGGGAGTATCTCTCTGTCAAAAAATATATTTATGTGTAACTAGTTACTCATGTCTTTCTACTTCCTTTCGCTGATATGTGGGGCAACCGGCAACGGGGTCCACATGCCATATGCACAAATTAGAGTGCACAACTTCATGGTAGACACACCCCGGTCATAGCGCCGCAGTAATGCCCAATGAGCCGTCAAATCACAACCCCCCCCCCTTTCCATCTTTAGTAGTAAGCTGTACGGACGAAGCGGCAATATTTCACTGGGCCTGAATCCCCTTCTCCCTCGTCTGCTTGTTCAGAGAAAACCCCCGCTCGGTGATTGCATAGGGTTTTCTCATGGAGAACCAGGTACGAATTCTTCATCCATCCTCGATAAATCCAAGTCCCTTGGTCGCAGGTAATCCTAGGATGGTAGCCGCCGCCGTTGATGCATTTTTCTTCGTACTGAATCTAGTGTGTTTCAGTTGCAGTGCCCAAAGTGCGAGTACCCTACAAATTTCTGCTCCCTCGGCGAGACACCACACTTGTTCCTTCTCATCCTACTACATCATTTTGAAACGCGCACAGTATGTTCCTAGAATCCTCTTCTCTATCCAGGAGGGTGGTTTTTTTTAACATGTTGTGTTCTCATCTGAAACCAGTAGTCATAACCCATCAATTTAGATTGAATGGGCACATCCTAATCTACACCATGGCTTGCTGACAACCCCACAAACAGGCTGCACAATAGCAGAATACACACGAACTGGATCGGAGTGTTACCTTTGTTGTGGCCATGGATGGCATGGAGAAGAGGAGGAGGACGGCCACCGGATGCCTGGAGCAGGAAGAACGAACGAACACCTGTACTGCAGAATGAATTGTGAGGAAATTTGTCAAGGGGGAGGGCCGGAGCGGGGAGAGAGATTCATGGACGAGATCCGGGAGTACCTCAGCAGCCAAGTAGGAGCGGAGGACGACAGCGGTGCGACATCTCTTGTACAGCAGCGGAACATGAGCGAGAGGAGGAGAGGTGGGTGTGGTACCACGGCGGTGAAGAAGGTCTTGTCGCCGACCTCGAAGAGCACGGTCATGGCCAGCGACTTGGTGAGTCCCTACAGCAGGAAGGAACCAAGCAAAAAAACAAGGTCAATTCAGCAACCTCCACCCGCGCCGTGCAATGAGAAAGAGAGGAAAGAGGGGGAGGGAGGGGAGATGACCCCGAGCAGAGACGGCGACATGGTGGCCGGCGGCGGAGGGAGGCGCCGATTCCGATCTAGGGGGTGAGGAGAGGATGTGCGGGGACCTTGACGAAGAACTCGGAGACGGCGGGGACCTTGACGACGAACCCCGCGGCGGGATCCCAGACCTGGTGGGAGGGGATGGCCTTGGCGCGGGCGCCGGGGCGGGAGCGGCGGGTGGAGCAGGTCGTGGGTGCGCCCCCGCGGAGCGAGACCCTCCTGGCCGCGGTGGCGCGGCCCTCGGCACCGCGGAGGCGGACGCCAAGAAGGGCAACCCCGCCAAGGAGGAAATGGCGAGGGCGGGTGAGGCGGAGGCCTTGAGCGCGAACGTCGACGGCGGAGGAAGGGGACGATGGACGAGGGGGGCTTGGATTGGATCTGGAGAGAATGGGTGCGGCGGCTGGCGGAGGAAGGGGAGGGGATCGAGAGGAGCTCCGCCAGATCTGGAAGGGGAGAGGAGGAGCAGAGAGCGAGGGAAAGAAAGGAGGCAGGGGGGTGGATGGAAAATGACCACAGGACAGAACTAGGGTTTCAGGGACACATCCATGTTTGGTGCAGGCCGTTGGATCCAGGGGATCCGATGGTGATTTGCCCATGATCCGCGTGAGAGGCCCTGGACCAATCAGAATGCAGTATACAGGTATGATATTTTGACCATTTAAATTGGTCATAATCGACTAAAATTATGTGCTAAATCATTTTAGCTATTTTATTTTGACCTGAAAATTTTTTAAAAAAAACTTTTTATTGTGTCAGCAAATTTGACTATTGTTTTCAGGAATAGTCATAAAATGAAATAAGATAAATATTTTTTAAAGAGTTATGAGAAATGAGTTCTTTTAAATCATTTTTTCATTTTTTAAGTGTTCGAAATGAGCTTTTTTGTGAAGGACCTACCAAATAATTATTGCAAAATTGTACCAAATCAATTTTTTAAAATACTAGGATATATTTAATGCACAATTGACCAAATGGTTGGGTGTAAAAAGTTTTGATCCACCTCTGGTGAAAAAGACAAATTCCCTCCGATTCAGCTGGAAGCGGGTCAAATTTGATATGTAGCTGCCTCATAGTTTGCTATTTATTTTTTCCAAAAATTATTTCTGGGTACATAATACCTATTTAATCAGACAAACACCAAAAAAAATCCAAGATTCAACCACTAGATAGGAACGGTCATTCCCGCCGTTTTGACCGCATTTTGAAACGGGCATAAAAAATTCAAAAAAATTCAAAAAATTGGGAAACCTTCGCATTTTGTCATTATATGTGGCCAAGTTCCCGAGAAAAATAACAAACTTGTAATACGGCAATTATTTTAAAAAAGTGTTCTCAGAAACGAGCTATCACATGTGGAGATCAATGGCTTTCAAGCCAAATGATCAATCTTATGGCCACATTCATGGCATAGTTTATTCAAATGATCTCATATTGTGCACAAGGGTGCATATTGGAATGGCAAACAATGTTGCATAAGGAAGTTTTCATTTTATTTGGACGAAAAAACCATTTTCCATTTTCCGAGTGCCTGAAATGAGTTTTTTTTGTGAAGGACCTACCATATATTTGTTGCAAAATTGGACCTAATCAATTTTATAAAATAGGCCATATATAATGCACAATTGACAAAATGGTTGGGTGTCAGAAGTTTTGATCCACCTCTGGTGAAAAAGACAAATTCCCGCTGATTCAGCTGGAAGCGGGTCAAATTTGAACTGCAGGTGCCTCATAGTTTGCTATTTATTTTTTTCCAAAAATCATTTCTAGGTACATAAGTACCTATTTAATCAGAGAAACACCAAAAAAATTTCCAAGATTCAACCACTAGATAGGAACGGTCATTCCCGCCATTTTGACCGCATTTTGAAACGGACATAAAAAATTCAAAAAAAATCAAAAAATTGGAAAACCTTCGCATTGTGTCATTATATGTGACCAAGTTTCCAGGAAAAATAATAAAATTATAATACGGCAATTATTTTAAAAAAGTGTTCTCAGAAATGAGCTATCACGTGTGAAGATTCATGGCTTTCAAGCCAAATGATCAATCTTATGGCCACATTCATGGCATAGTTTGTTCAAATGATCTCATATTGTGCACAAGGGTGCATATTGGAATGGCAAACAATGTTGCCTAAGGAAGTTTTCATTTTATTTGGACGAAAAAACCATTTTCTATTTTCCGAGTGCCTAAATTGAGTTTTTTTTCTGAAGGACCTACCATATATTTGTTGCAAAATTGGACCTAATCAATTTTATAAAATACTAGGCCATATATAATGCACAATTGACAAAATGGTTGGGTGTCAGAAGTTTTGATCCACCTCTGGTGAAAAACACAAATTCCCGCCGATTCAGCTGGAAGCGGGTCAAATTTGAACTGCAGGTGCCTCATAGTTTGCTATTTATTTTTTCCAAAAATCATTTCTAGGTAAATAAGTATCTATTTAATCATAAATACATGGTTTGATGGCGAGACATCGAGGTTTGGACGGTGGCTGAGGGCCCCAACTCTAGAGCGCATAAGCTCGCATGCCCGTCGCGTGGTCACCGCGTGACCGTGGTGTTGCCATGCGTTCTCGGAGGCCTAGGCATGTCTAGTGGGTTGTTCACTCCCCAGGTAGATGCTAGGAAGAAAATTATAACATAAGATTCTCACGAGGAGACCGATCGATGCTCAAACATGAATAAGTAGCCAAGTGTTTGATTTGCGGTACGGGAAATGCACATGGCTAATGGGCACGATTTTTGGCTGAGGATGATCAGTTACTAAGAAGACCGTCTTCACAAATATTTAGGGAAATCAAGAATATATAAATAACACTTCCTTCACAAAGTGCTGCTCTGAACAAAATAGGAAAATGAATATTGTTGAGTTATTTTTGAACTAGGCAAGGAAGGTTTTTGACATATTTGATGAAGATATGATCCAAAAAATTTATGAGATTTTTTGGGAATTTTTGAAATGACAGAAATATAGGTTGCTTCACAACCTAGGGCAAAAACTGCCACATGGACATGACACATAGGCAAAACTGATGAGGTGGCGCCTAGTCATCACAACCAACCACAATCTACAAGGCTATGACCATCTATTTTGGTCGTTAACAACTAGAAATAAGGCAGCGGACCAGCCCTGTTTGCTTTGTGACCATTTGGTGTAAGGAAATTACGACCTTTCTGACCAAAATGGTCGCAATGGTTTAGGGTTTGGAGCCCCCCCGAACAGCTTTTGACCAATTGGAGTTTCTTGTAGTGATTCCGTTTCGCGGAGAGAAAAATCAAAGAGAAAGTTTCAGCATGTTTTATGATACGGAGCCGCCGCCAAGCCCTAATCTCTCTCAGGAGGGCTGATCTGGAGTCCGTTCGGGGCTCCGGAGAGGGGGATTCGTCGCCATCGTCATCATCAACCATCCTCCATCACCAATTTCATGATGCTCACCACCGTGCATGAGTAATTCTATCATAGGCTTGCTAGAGGTGATGGGTTGGATGAGATTTACCATGTAATCAAGTTAGTTTTGTTGGGGTTTGATCCCTAGTATCCACTATGTTCTAAGATTGATGTTGCTATGACTTTGCTATGCTTAATGCTTGTCACTAGGGCCCGAGTGCCATGATTTCATATCTGAACCTATTATGTTTTCATGAATATATGTGAGTTCTTGATCGTATCTTGCAAGTCTATAGTCACCAATTACACGTTATGATCCGACAACCCCGATGTGACAATAATCGGGATACTTCTCGGTGATGACCGTAGTTTGAGGAGTTCATGTATTCACTATGTGTTAATGCTTTGGTCCGGTACTCTATTAAAAGGAGGCCTTCATATCCCTTAGTTTCCACAAGGACCCCGCTGCCACGGGAGGGTAGGACAAAAGATGGCATGCAAGTTCTTTTCCATAAGCACGTATGACTATATTCAGAATACATGCCTTACATTGATGAATTTGAGCTAGTTCTGTGTCACCCTATGTTATAGCTATTACATGAGGAATCGCATCCGACATAATTATCCATCACTGATCCAACGCCTACAAGCTTTTCACATATTGTGCTTCGCTTATTTACTTTTCCGTTGCTACTGTTACAATTACTACAAAACTGCTATCTTTACTTTTGCCACTGTTACCATTACTATCATACCACTTTGCTACTAAATACTTTGCTTCAGATACTAAGTTATCCAGGTGTGGTTGAATTGACAACTCAACTGCTAATACTTAAGAATATTCTTTGGCTCCCCTTGTGTCGAATCAATAAATTTGGGTTGAATACTCTACCCTCGAAAGCTGTTGCGATCCCCTACACTTGTGGGTTATCAAGACTAATTTCTGGCGCTGTTGCTGGCGAGCATAGCTCTATTCTTTGAGTCACTTGCGATTTATATCTGTTGATCACTATGAGGAACTTGAAAGACGAAAGAACCAAGATTTTTCCCTCAACTACGAGGGGAGGTAAGGAACTGCCATCTAGCTCTACACTAGATTCTCCTTCTGTTTTGAGTAAGCTTGCGACACCTAAACCTGCTACTGCTATGAATTCTGATATGTCGCATGTTATTGATGATGCCACTTTTGCTATGCATGATACTTATGATGAAACTACTTCTGTGCGTGATACTACTTTGCCATTAGGTGAATTTCTTGATGAACAACTTGCTAGGGTTAGAGAGAATGAAATTATTGAAGATGCTATTATTGATGATAGTGATGATGAAAGTTCTCCACCTGATTATGAATTACATGTTGTTACTTAGGGTTATGTTATGGATGAGGAAGCTGCTAGAGCTATTTTTGCTTGCAAAGATAGATATGATCTTAAGAAGTTATTAGCTAAATGGAAGAAGCAATCCCTAAATGCTAGAATGAAACCTGACCCCACTTTTGCTACTTCACCTATCTGTGTTACTGATAAGGATTATGAATTCTCTGTTGGTCTTGAAATAATTACTTTGGTAGAATCTGATCCTTTTTATGGCTATGAATCTGAAACTGTTGTGGCACATCTTACCAAGTTAAATGATATAGCCACCCTATTTACTAATGATGAGAAGTCTTGCTATTATTATATCCTTAAGATATTTCCGTTCTCATTAAAGGATGATGCTAAGACTTGGTTTAATTCTCTTGATCCTGGTTGTGTGTGTAGTCCCCTAGATATGATTTATTACTTCTCTGCTAAATATTTTCCTGCTCATAAGAAACAAGCTGCCTTGCGGGAAATATATAATTTTGTGCAAATCAAAGAAGAGAGTCTCCCACAAGCTTGGGGGAGGCTTCTCCGATTACTTAATGCTTTACCTGATCATCCTCTTAAGAAAAATGAAATACTTGATATCTTTTATAATGGACTAACCGATGCTTCCAAGGACTACTTGGATAGTTGTGTTGGTTGTGTTTTTAGGGAAAGAACAGTCGACCAAGCTGAATTACTATTGAATAATATGTTGACTAATGAAAATAATTGGACTCTTCCTGAGCCAATTCCTGAGGCAATTCCTGAGCCTATGCCTATACCTACTCCGAAGAAGAGGGGCGTCATATTTCTCAGTCCTGAAGATATGCAAGAGGCAAAGAAATCAATGAAAGAAAAAGGTATTAAAGCTGAAGATCTTAAAAATTTACCTCCTATTGAAGAAATACATGGTCTTAATATACCGCCTGTTGAAGAAACACATCGTCTTGATAACCCGACGTAGGTAGTAAAGGTAAATTCTCTCTATAGATATGATAAAGTTGAAATTCCCTCTACTAAATTTCATAGCCCATGCTTATATGAATTTGATTACTTTATGGCTAGACAAGAAAGTTTTAATTCTTATGTTGGTAGAGAATTAAAGAATAATGCTTTTGAAATAGGACGCCTGAGTGATTATATGGCTAGAGTTAAATGTGAACTTAAAGTCATTAGCAAATATGCTTCTATGGTTACCACTCAAGCTGAGCAAGTACTTAAAGCTCAAAGTGATTTGCTCGATGAATTAAATAATAAACATGACTTTGCTGTTAGAGTGGCTACTAGAACTGGTAGAATAACTTAGGAACCTTTGTATCCTGAAGGCCACCCTAAGAGAATCGAGCAGGATTCTCAGAGAAATAATTTAGAGGCACCTAGTTTTTCCAAAAAGAAGAAAAAGAAAAATGATAGGACTTTGCATGCTTCTAGTGAACCTATTGTAGACACACGTAATCCCAATGATATTTCTATTTCTGATGATGAAACACAATCAGGTGATGAACATGAACCTAGTGATAATATTAATGATAATGTTCATGTTGATGCTCAACCTAGCAATAACAATGAAGTAGAGATTGAACCTGCTGTTGATCTTGATAACCCACAATCAAAGAATCAACGTTATGATAAGAGAGACTTTATTGCTAGGAAGCATGGTAAAGAAAGAGAACCATGGGTTCAGAAACCCACGCCCTTTCCTCCTAAACCATCCAAGACAAAGGATGATGAGGATTTTGAGCGCTTTGCTGAAATGATTAGACCTATCTTCTTACAAATGCGATTAACTGATATGCTTAAATTAAATCCTTATGCTAAGTACATGAAGGATATCATTACAAATAAAAGGAAGATAACGGAAGCTGAAATTTCCACCATGCTTGCTAATTATACTTTTAAAGGTGGAATACCAAAGAAACTTGGAGATCCAGGGGTACCAACTATACCTTGCTCCATTAAAAGAAACTATGTTAAAACTGATTTATGTGATCTTGGAGCTGGTGTTAGCGTTATGCCTCTCTCTTTATATTGAAAACTTGAATTGAATAAGTTGACACCTACTGAAATATCTTTGCAAATGGCTGATAAATCAAGTGTTATACCTGTCGGTATTTGTGAGGATGTGCCTGTTGTGGTTACAAATGTCACTATCTTAACGGACTTTGTTATTCTTGATATTCCCGAGGACGATGGTATATCGATTATCCTTGGTAGACCCTTTTTGAATACTGCAGGGGCTGTTACTGATTGCAACAAAGGCAATGTCACTTTTCATGTTAATGGTAATGTACATACGGTACACTTTCCGAGGAAACAACCTCAAGTTCATAGCATCAATTCTATTGAAAAAATTCCAACTATCATTATTGGAGGTTTTGAATTTCCTCTTCCTACTGTCAAGAAAAAGTATGATATTCTTATTGTTGGGGATGTTCATATCCCCGTTGAGATAACCTAGTGTTATTCGAAATTTCTCTGGTTCCGTGTTATTCAGAATGAGTTTGTTAACAAGACTTGATCAACCTTGTTAGTGGATTCATTTTGATGATCATGAGATGGATGAAACTAGAAGGCACAACCTTCCGTACCCTCTTTTTACTTTCTGTTATTTAGAATAAATAAAGCAAAAATAGTATTATTTGTCTGTTTTTGAATTACCCGTGCAATAAAAAATATCCCGAAAATAAAAGTGCTCCAAATTCCCTACAAATTTAGTATGATTTTTATGGATTATTTGAGGATTTTAGGCACTTAAAACACTACAGGGGGGCAAGCACCTGGCCACGAGGGTGGAGGGCGCGCCCACACCCCCTGGGCGCGCCCGCCCTATCTCGTGGGCCCACGGTGGCCCCCCTCCACTTATTCCTGCACCCACACACTCCATCTTCTTCCCAAAAAAATCCTCATCCAGCTCAAGCACGAGTTCTAGCTCGTTTTGCTGCAATTTTCGATCTCCTTGCTCAAAGCTCCATTCACAAAACTGCTTTGGGAGATTGTTGCTTGGTATATGACTCCTCCATTGGTCCAATTAGTTTTTGTTCTAGTTCTTTATTCATTGCAATTTTTTGCTGCATAGGTGACCCTGTTCTTGAGCTTGCATGTCAAATGTATGAGGTCCCAAGTAATTATAATGCATGATATAGGCTCTAGGCACTTGTAGGAGTAGTTGCTACCAATCTTGTTTAGTTTTATTCACTTTTATTTTGAAGTTAATAAAACTTTAAGAAAATTTTCAGAGAAAGAATTATGTCTAGGAGAATGTACCAAGGTGGTTCCTCAACAAAGAGAGGACCTAGGCGTGCTATGCGTGAGCAAGACGATGAACCACCAAGGGATGCCGAAGTGCGAGCTTGTGAGTGGCCATCAGAAGAGTTTATGGTCAATGCAGGCATCAAGGATGAATTTGACGCATATGTGCGTAATGCCGATCTTGAGGAGTTCTTACAAGATAAGTGTCATCAGTACTACCAATTGACTGATTCATTCGTAAGAAGGTTTAAATATAAATCTTCACGTAATTCTCAGAGTGTCCTGTTTGATATTTATGATAAATGTTATACCATGGACTTAAAATATTTTACAACTGCTTGCAAACTCCCGCAGTGGGGCAACGCTCATGAACCCCACAGATCTGAATATAAAGACTTTCTTGCTAGTATTACTATGGGAGAATCTAGGGATATAGCACAAGCTACCATAGGGAGCATTCATTTTCCTGCTATACATTATTTTGCTCTCTTCATTGGTAGATACATTAATGGTAAGGATGAAGCATGTCACATATGTGTCCCTGATCTTTGTGTCCTCAAGAGTGCTGTGTTAGGTAATAAAGATTACAACTTGGGGGAAATAGTTGCACGTAGGTTGCATAATAATGGTATATCTGGAGATTTATTTGGAGGGATTTATGCGACCCGTGTTGCTAATTATCTTGGTATAGCCCCATGAGAGGAGGATATAGAGTTGCTTCCTGCTTATTTAGATTATGACGCGATGGTCAAACATCATTTTCTTTTGAGGAACGAACAATTCCTCCATTATCGACTAATCTTTGACAGACGTAGCTCTGTCCATGTTACTCTCCCTGCTCCTTCCCTTTTTGATTACCAGGCAAATAGAAGATATGTTGTTACCAGGGAGGAGGCAGCTGAACACGAGGGGAGAGCAGAGGCGGCTCACCAACATGCCGCAGCTCAGGATGCATTTGCTGCTGCATCTCAGTACGACCCCAGTTATAACTTCGGATATCAGCCAGGCTATCCTTGGCATTAGACCAACTTAGGCCAAAAGCCTAAGCTTGGGGGAGTACGTATTTCTCACCGACCTTACATTCATGTTCACACTATTCTAGTCATCGGTGCTCATACTCTTTCATTGTATTATCCATGCTAGTTTAATTTCTTTTTCTAGCCTTCTTCTTGTGTGTTTGATAAACCTTAAGAAAAACAAAAAAAATAGTTAGTTTAATTTGCATGCTTGTAGTAGTAATTAAAATGAAAACCCAAAAAGATTTCTCGTTCTTCTTCTTTCTTGTTGGGAGCTTTCCCGTGTAAATAGTTTTATTTCGTTGCTTTCCTTTGGGGGTCGAGAGTAGAAGACCATATTGAAAATGCTTAGTGGCTCTCATATGCATGATTGTTGATTTAACTTAGAGCCCATATTACTTGCCTTCTCTCTTGAGTTGAATGCTTGCAAATTCCAGCTTAGTCCAATGCACGTGCACTATTATTATTATACACATCGTTCGGTCGTGCAAGTGAAAGGCAATAATAACGATATATGATGGACTGATTGAGATGAGAAAAGCTGGTATGAACTCGACCTCTCTTGTTTTTGTAAATATGATGAGTTCATCGTTCCTGATTCAGCTTATTATGAAGTAAACATATTTGCAATAAAATTTAGAGATTATAGTGCTTGTGCCATGCTTAATTAGCTATGAGTTATAATGGTTTACCTTGTGTGCCAACATGCTATTAAAATGATTATGATGTGGTATGATGGGATGGTATCCTCCTTTGAATGAATTGAGTGACTCGACTTGGCACATGTTCACGCATGTAGTTGAAACAAATCAATATAGCCTTCACGATATTTATGTTCATGATAGATTATATCCTACTCATGCTTGTACTTGGTGTAAATTAATTTTAATGCATGTTGATGACTGTTGTCGCTCTCTCAGTTGGTCGCTTCCCAGTCTTTTGCTAGCCTTCACTTGTACTAAGCGGGAATACTACTTGTGCATCCAAACTCCATAAACCACAAAGTTATTTCATATGAGTCCATCATACCTTCCTATATGCGGTATCTACCTGCCGTTCCAAGTAAATTTGTATGTGCCAAACTCCAAACCTTCAAATGAAATTTTGTTTTGTATGCTCAAGCGGCTCATGTTTCAACTAGGGTTGTCTATATATTCCATGCTAGGTTGGTTATTCTCAAGAGGAGTGGACTCCGCTCCTCTTTCACGAGAAAATGGCCGGTAACCGGGATGCCCAATCCCATGATCAAAAGATCAAAGCAAATCAAAATAATTAAACAAAACTCCCCCAGGGCTGTTGTTAGTTGGAGGCACTCGTTGTTTCAAGCAAGCCATGGATTGATGCTTGTTGGTGGTGGGGGGGGTATAAACTTTTACTATTCTGTTTGGGAACCGCCTATAATGTATGTAGCATGGAAGATATCAAGATTTCATAGTTGTTGCGTTGACAGTGAAAGTATGCCGCTCAAAATGTTATTCATCTCTATTTTAAAATCGAGCTCTGGCACCTCTACAAATCCCTGCTTCCCTCTACGAAGGGCCTATCTATTTACTTTTATGTTGAGTCATCCCCTTCTTATTAAAAAGCACCCGCTGGAGAGCACACAGTTATTTGCATGTATTACTATTAGTTTATATTGGGTATGACTTTACTGGATCTCTTTTACCATGAATTACAATGTTTAGTCAGTCCTTGATCTTTAATGGTGCTCTGCATTTATGTTTTGCGGTCTCAGAAAGGGCTAGCGAGATACCATCTTGTTATATCATATTATGATTGTTTTCAGAAAGTGTTGTCATCCGAGTTTTATTATTATTGCTCGCTAGCTAATTATGCCATTGATATGAGTAAATGTGAGACCTAAGTGTTATTGTGAATATGGTTAGTTCATAATCATTGCTGAAAACTTGAATGCTGGCTTTACATATTTACAATAACAAGAGCAAATAGAGTTTGTAAAAGTTTTTCTTTATCACTTTCAGTTTATCAGCTGAATTGCTTGAGGACAAGCAAAGGTTTAAGCTTGGGGGAGTTGATACGTCTCCAACGTATCTACTTTTCCAAACACTTTTGCCCTTGTTTTGGACTCTAACTTGCATGATTTGAATGAAACTAACCCGGACTGACGCTATTTTCAGCAGAACTGTCATGGTGTTGTTTAATGTGCAGAAAACAAAAGTTCTCGGAATGACCTGAAAATCCACGGAGATAACTTTTGAAAAATATAAAAAATATTGGCGAAAGAATCAAGGTCAGGGGGCCCACACCCTGTCCACGAGGGTGGGGGCACGCCCTCCCCCCTGGGCGCGCCCCCTATCTCATGGGCCCCCTGGAGCTCCGCCGACCCCAACTCCAACTCTATATATTCTGTTTTGCAGAGAAAAATATCAGAGAGAAAGTTTCATTGCATTTTACGATATGGAGCCGCCGCCAAGCCCTAATCTCTCTCAGGAGGGCTAATCTGGAGTCCGTTCGGGGCTCCGGAGAGGGGAATTCGTCGCCATCGTCATCATCAACCATCCTCCATCACCAATTTCATGATGCTCACCGCTGTGCATGAGTAATTCCATCGTAGGCTTGCTGGACGGTGATGGGTTGGATGAGATTTACCATGTAATCAAGTTAGTTTTGATGGGGTTTGATCCCTAGTATCCACTATGTTCTGAGATTGATGTTGCTATGACTTTGCTATGCTTAATGCTTGTCACTAGGGCCCGAGTGCCATGATTTCAGATCTGAACCTGTTATGTTTTCATGAATATATGTGAGTTCTTGATCCTATCTTGCAAGTCTATAGTCACCTATTACGCGTTATGATCCGACAACCCCGAAGTGACAATAATCAGGATACTTCTCAGTGATGACCGTAGTTTGAGGAGTTCATGTATTCACTATGTGTTAATGCTTTGGTCCGATACTCTATAGAAGGAGGCCTTAATATCCCTTAGTTTCCACTAGGACCCCGTTGCCACGGGAGGGTAGGACAAAAGATGTAATGCAAGTTCTTTTCCATAAGCACGTATGACTATATTCGGAATACATGCCTACATTACATTAATGAATTGGAGCTAGTTTCTGTGTCACCCTATGGTATGGCTATTACATGAGGAATCGCATCCGACATAATTATCCATCACTGATCCAACGTCTACGAGCTTTTCACATATTGTGCTTCTCTTATTTACTTTTCCGTTGCTACTGTTACAATTACTACAAAACTGCTATCTTTTCTTTTGCCACTGTTACCATTACTATCATATCACTTTGCTACTAAATACTTTGCTGCAGATACTAAGTTATCCAGGTGTGGTTGAATTGACAACTCAGCTGCTAATACTTAAAAATATTCTTTGGCTCCCCTTGTGTCGAATCAATAAATTTGGGTTGAATACTCTACCCTCGAAAGCTGTTGCGATCCCCTACACTTTTGGGTTATCACTTACATACAACACATTTTACCAATGGGAAAAAATTGTTGCAATATGCCCCAGTAATTTCTATGTAAATAGCATGGTCACTTATGCATCGCGGGCCATATAACTTACGTTCAACCACCATGATAACTTTGACTTCGAGGAAAAAACGTTGAAACATAACTCCTCTGGCAACTTCCATGTAAATTTATGATTATTTTACGCATCACAGACCTAATATCTTACGTCTAAACACCATGGGAACTTTCATCCAAGAAAAAAAGTTTTCTGAGACATACACCAGTAATGTCTGTGTAAAGTTACCATACTGCCCCATGCTAAAGTTATCATGCTTCTCATGATATAGTCATTAACCTTCTCGTATTGTAGTTACCAACCTTATCATGTTTCTCGTGTCATAGTTATCACGCTGGTAATGCCAAAGTTACCAAGCCAAAAAATATTATTTTTGTTCCGATATGGCAGAAATAAGAAAGGTTCAAATAACCTTTTTATCTACAATAGAGAACAACTAAAGGTGGCTTAGTTGGTTATTGGGATCAATAGAAATTGAATAGACCTAGGTTCAAGTCCTCTTTCAAACACTTTTTTTCATATTATATGCAACAAAAACCATAAAACCATTAGCGGTTTACTATTGCCATCTACGGTTTTTGAGAGAAGGAAAAAAAATCGATGAAAGCCTAAAACCAGAACGTTCGAAAGTTAGCACCGTCCATTATAATTTGACCACCAGTTGCGTGAAAAAATCGATGGAAGCCTAAAAGCAGAACATTCAAAAGTTAGCACCGTCCATTATAATTTGACCACCAATTGTGAGAAAAAATATGGATGGACTAACTGAAAATAGGTATGAATTTCTCGTTACAAAATTGTTTCATATCTCATTTTTCTTTTGCTAATCGTTATGTCGTATTGTGATTGAGAATCGCATTGAAATCTCACGTTCGAATACATGAAGAACAATAAGGAACCTCTTTGTGGGTCTTTGATTTGTGATTGAGCGGGAGAAAGGTTTGGGAAGAAAATTTGATTAAGTATCTTTTCTATCCCCATGATGCAGAGGGGATTCTTAAGATTCGTATTCACGCTTATGGGATGGTGATTTTATTGTGTGGTACTATGAGAAGAACCATATATTTCTGTTAAAAGTGCGTACAATTTAGCACTTAAGTTGAAGGATAGTCAGGATAAAGTGGGTCAATCTAAAACGGAGCAAGAAGGCTTTGAAGTCTAATAAGGCTAATATTCTGAGAAGATAAGGATTTTTGCAAGGTGTGCCGCATCCGATAGCTTGTCGGTCCAGACTAATAGAGTTAAACACCATCAGATTACTTCAGGTATGTGCTCTCTTTATGGAGTAGAAGATGAAAGAGTGCAGTGATTCGGTGCACAGGCTCATCTGCACCCAGTCAAAAAATAATTCGCAAAAAGTTCAAAAGATCCAAAAAACCATGGTAGATAATTTCTTGCGTGAGGTCCGCTTCAATTTTCAGATCATTTAGACATCTAAGTAGCTCTCGGCAAAAAAGACAAATTGGGCCAGAGCAGCACATGAAGAATAAACTTTTTTACACACCCCAATTCATCATTTTTGCCAATAGCTGCTCATATGTCCAAATGGTTTGGAAATTGGAGCGGACCTTACATATCAAATTGTCTACCATGCAAAAAATCAATTTTTTTTGAATTTTTCTAGTATTTATTTTGATTTTTTTTCTTTCAGCGTGAGTGCAGATGAGGTTGGCCTAAAAAATGGATATTCGAAGATAAAAGCACTTTTCATGCCCTCGTTACTTGTTCACGGGCTCGTGCTGTGCGATTGGCTTTGAGATACTCGTGGAATATTCTTGATGAAGAGTTGTTCAAATTCTCATAACTAGATTGGCTTTTGATTTTATTGGATCATCTGAGCTTACAACAGCGAGAGCAAATTTTGTTTCTTTTCTGGCGAGCCCTGCACCTGAGAAATGATTTAAATTTTTGGAAAGGGGAAGGAATTCATTGCTGCTTCCGCAATTTTTGTGGACAATTATTGGTCTTCTTTTAAGTCATGTCACGACACTATTGAGGTTGTTCCAAGTAACAAGGAGAATGTTTAAATTAAGTCGGATGAAAACTCTCTCCCGTAAGCTGCTCTCCCTGCGCACCACGTGTCGCTGTGGCCCCGCCACAGCTCCAATAGCAACACCTTATCTTATCCCATGAAGCATATTCTCCACCCGATTCTTTTCCCTTTCCTTCTCTCGTTCGTCAAGCTGCACAGGAAAAGAAAGTAGAAGCACAGAAGCGGAGGAGGTGACGCCGTCGGCCGTTGCCTGATTCATCCACGCGCTGCCGGGGCTGCAATAGAGCTCCGCCATGGCTGCATTGAAGCGCCACCGGAGCTGCATCGCATCGTCCTCGCGCTACATGGCAGCTTCCGTCGTCGTCGTCATGCTTTGTATCGCAGCTTCCGCCATGGCCGTCGCGTGCTGCATCACTGCATCAGTTGTCATCGCCGGTGCTGCAATGAGTGTTCCTGGGGCTGCAATGGAGGGACGTCGGCGCTCCTCCACGGCTACAATGGAGCACCGTCGGGGTGTTGGAGCTTTGTTGCAATTGCAATGGAGCTTCGCCGCGGCTGCAATGGAGCACCGTCGGGGACGTTGGAGCTTCGCCGCGGTTGCAATGGAGCTTCGCCGCGGCAGCAATGGAGCACCATCAGGGACGTTGGAGCTTCACCGCGGTTGCAATGAAGCTCCACCAGAGCTGCAATGGAGCGTCACTGGGATGCAATGGAGCAACCGGGCGTTGACGATGCTTCCATGGAGTTGCAGTGGAGCTTCGCCGGGGTGTCATTGGTGCTGCGTTGAAGGTTTATTTGCAGTCCTCGGTGCTACCATGGTGCAGGCCCCCGGTGAGTCTCGGCACTGCGATACAGCGCGTCGCCGGCTGCTCTTTTGGGAGCGATGATGTAGGCTGCTCCAGGGCTGCGAGGTCGCTGGCGCAGGTGCCATCCGTTGCTTTTGTTGCACCATGGCTGTGTTCAGAGGAGGCGTGGTATGGATTGACGACAGGCTGATGCACCTTCACCGTTCAGCCTGTGCATTCGGTTTTTTCGGTTTGATTCGGTTCGGTTTATACGGTTTTTGGTTTATACGGTTTCTATACTTCGGTTTATACGGTTTTATACAGAGATATGGTTCGGTTTCGGTTATAACCGTTTGCTTTCGGTTTGGTTTCGGTAATAACCAAATTAACCAAAGTTGACGCGAATTTTTGAATGAACAACAAATATTTTTGGTCACATGATACGATATGTGCATGTAGCCATGTACGTAAGATTTTCCCATAAAAAAATGTACGTAAAATTTTTCTTGTAAGAAATGCCTACGTGGATTAGATCATTATTAGATGGCAGTGGCAGACATGATTTGGTCCTAGGCATTACAGCAGATACGAGGATTAGGCAGGTTTTTTATTACGTGAGGGAGCAAGAAAAAAAAAGAGTTTGACCCAGGAGGCACGACCCACTCCAGCGGCCGGCCGGCCTTTCTTTTAGGCAAGCGAGAATTGGCTGTATGGGCTGGGATAATTGAGGCCCAAGAAAGCAAAACGAAGCGCCAGCTGCTCAGGTCGTTGGTCTCTGCAATGTTTAGTACCACCTCGCGTATGGAGCTGAAGCGCGGTGGGCACAAGGCTATAAAAGGAGGGGTGGTTCTAGCTTAAACTGAATGTCTTCACATTGTGGAGCTAATTTCGGTTTAATTCGGTTTAACTGAAAACCGTCGGTTTCTAACTGAAAAAACCGAAGGCTATATGGTTTTCAAAATTGAAAACTGAAACCAGAACCTGAAAAAACCGAAATTCGGTTCGGTTTTATTTTTCCGGTTTGGTTTTTGGTTTTCGGTTTGGTTTTGCACAGGCTGATTCACCGTAGAGGGGGACGCGGTGTGGATCGAAGATGGGATGCTAGGATCGAACATCACTAGCGCCAATCAGACGGTTGACTAGGCGCATGATTTCGGAAATCATCCCACTGATTCGTAGCAACCGCCTAGTAACAATGGTAAAGGAAAAGCTGGAGGTACTATACCAGTTTCCGCACCATTAAAAGATCATCTATTGCGGAAACCTCTCCCAGATGATTATATCAAGATCTAGGTCGGTACCAATTATGTGGAGAGTATTAATGCCGCCAGTGTGGGGTTGCTTGCTAGGAACTCATCTGGTGAAGTTATTATTTTTTCGTGGGACTTTCTTGGCCAGTGTTTCAGCGTGAATGAAGCTGAGTTGTGTGCATGCCTGGCAGACCTTTATATCGGTATTACTCTTCACCAGTCCATTACTCTGGAGACTAATTATGCTTTTGTTCATTCTTTCCTTACAAATGAGAAGCTTGACAGGTATCCTCTCATTGATCTAAAAAAAGAAGTCTTGAGTATATCCAGGATGATCAAAAATTTCAAAATTGCGAAGTTTAGCTTTATTAGTAGATCTGATGGGATTTTTCTTAATAGTGTTCCGTCCTGCGTGGCGAATTTTGTAATGAACGATTGTAATAACTTTTTAAAAAATTAATGAAATATATGGGGTTTTTTCAAAGAAAAAAGGAACTGCTTTGTATTTTGAAACATAGTCATTATTAGTTTCTAGATAGTACATTTTCCACGGTCTTCAAAATGGAAACAACAGCAAAGACCGGATTGTGAATCAACCACGAGTAAACAATCTCAATTTGCAGAAGTCAGACCAACAATAACAAGTTAACCGTTTTCCAATAATCTCGAGGATTTCTTCTGGAAGCACGTCCGGTACATGCATGCATCGATCGATAACTATGATAATGTCACCTCCAATTCACGTTGAGTACGTCCCAACCAAGCGTGTTAATTCCAGAAAACAAAACGGTCCCGATTAAGCGTGTCAATGCAGACGTCCAAGTTGCAATTTTCTTAAAACTGTGACTGCGCCGCGGCGGCAGAATCCCATGAATTGTGCGACGTGCTTCAAATCTGGCTTTGCCTTCGTTTGTTTTTTCTAATATCTTGATTTCGTTGACTCTACCTGGAAGGAATCGGCACTACCTCTTCTTTTTTTTTTTTTGGCGGGAATGCACTAGGTTTTTGATTTTTATGATATCTTTTGGTATTTCACGCTGATCAGATTAGCATGTGATGGCTTAGTAATGGTACCCGATCTTGATCCTGGTTAATCATTCTGGAGGGGAAACGAAATCTGAATCTGACACGAAAAGGATTTGGATCAAGAGGGGAGGCATCAACCAACTGTAACACGTACAGGCTGGCGTACAATCATTCTGTGCCCCATTATGTACGTACGCAATAATTCCAAGAAAAAAAACGTAGAGCGTTCCGCGATTATTGTACTATACATACAAACGACCAGCTGATGCTCGATGAAGGGGCGGAGTAATTAAGCCATTACGTGGTCCTCAAACGGACCACCGTCTCCAGGATTACCGTCGAGTGTGTGCCGAATGTCTTCTTTTTATACTCGGATCATTGCCTCATTGAACAGGTTAGCTAAAGTTATACCGGTCGATTAGGCCTAGATGCATGGGGAAAAGTTTAAGTTGGAATCTCTGACTCATGGGCTCATACACACCTTGACACGGTCGGGTCATGCATCCACTGACGGCTAGGCTTGTGAAACCATGCGACCGGGGACTCATTTTTTGATCGCCATGCCGCGGCAATGCAAATACGTACGTATACCAGAAACTATTTGCCAGTTTACCACATGTGCATCTCCTGCGAGGAAACGTCGGGATAACCACATGCATATAATAGGAAAAGCCTCAATGATCAGCAACCTTATATACGGTAAATTTATTCCAAATGGCGTATCTGTAAATTGTTGCTGAACATGATCACATAAACACTTCTCTGTGGTCAAGAATTCCGTTTGTCTTTGCCGCCGGTAAGCCGGAGGAAAAACGGTTAGCTAGGCCTAAAAATGGTGACCGATCCAAGGAAGTGACGCTTGTACGCGACCAGCTGTGGTCAGACCGATTTACCTGCACATCAGCATACTCCTCGGAAAACCCGGTAGTTTTTGGAAGTTTTCTACATTTCTTGTACCAAGGTTTGACCCGTAATTTTTGTACTAGGTTATTTGGACGTATGCCTGGTTCAACGGCATGACCAAGCCAGCATACAACACCGGGAATTCATGGTCATCCTGGATTATGGGATTAGCATCCATCCATGACCCGGTATACCCTAAATGTGTTGTTCTTTGTTCACTCTTTTTCGTTTCTTTTTAGTCTTCACTGGATTACTAAGGAAGCTAGCTAATTCTACTCAAGTTGCATGGGAAATGGCTACGTGTTATGTTAGGGCTCGGGTATGGACATGCGGAGAACAATAGATGGAAAATCAAAGCAAAAAAAACATAAAAACTATATTAAATCTAAAACCTCATGTAGCATCACCTCCATGTAATTTCTGTTACTATATTTGAGGTGTTTCGTACTTCCGGTGAACCTTTATAACAGATATGGATCTTCTTTGTAACAAAATAATTTATCACACACTTACAACTAACATAAACTGGCAGTGGTTCACTAATCCCACAACATTTCTACTAGAACACATTGGCATGTGTAACAGTGAAACAGTAAGCCACGCCCCCACAACTTCACTTGCCCAAAGGTGGTTCTCAAACATTCCCTAACAGAAAAATATGTGTTTTTTTTGGAAAAAATCAGAATGACACATAGATTTTTTGCACTTTGCCATTTTATCGACTGGTTGAGTTTGAACGTGCTAACTAACCAAGGTCAGATTAGAACATATGACAAAGATTTCATCTTCTGAGTTGATCGACACGGAGGTTTGACTTGAAACCGCCTTACTTAGAATTTGGACTGAGTATACACTATTTGACATTTAGGATAAGTCATGCATCTAGCCGTGTTCACTTTCAAGCTAGGGCCGAGGCCGAGAGTTAACTTCCATTATGTAAGAAAACTTAAATACAACCCAAATTATTGATAAATTTTGGTTTACTTTTAGCACCTAAACCTAAATGCAGTGTACGAATAGTTTATTCTTCAAGCTGAGCATGCCCGTTGCTAGTTACCAAATAAAGCCCACTGCCAAAATTAGCTAGTTACCATTGCAAAAAAAATAAAATGTGGTTACATTGGATTTGGAAAGCATGGTTTTTTTGCAAGTTGATACAGGTTAGCATTGACCCGCAAAAAGAAAACTGGCAAAAAAAAGATACAAATTAGCATTCAAAATGTTAATACAGTTACAAATGCATGGTCTTAAATCATTCACCTACAACAAGATTGCAAGATCAAATGTTACATTATGACACAATCTTAGATAAAAGGTGAATAAAGCATGTCACCATCATTAGTACCCTAGTGGAGCACATCAGTTGTATCCAGTGCAAACACCTAACATGCTTCTTCTTGCGTTAGTCAACGTATAAATGAATCTGGAGGTCTCGTTGCCCTTCCTTCTTGAAACCCTCCGGCACATTGTGTTTGGCCACGCTGGTGCTAATGGATCTCTATTCTCCTCTCCATGGCATCGACACGAGTCCTCATCAAGGGCAACCACGGGCCGCCGATATCGCACGTGCAAGGTCTACGTCAGGGTGACCCCGTTTCACCCGTGCTCTTCGCCTTGGTCATCGACAAGCTTACCTCGATGTTACAGAATGCCACGCATACGGGCATCCTCAAGAGACTCACCCCACGACACACGGCGTCCGATATCTCCATGTTCGCCAACGACATGGTCATTTTCTGCCACCCTGATGCCCATGAGCTAGACACCATCAAGGAGCTCCTCCGGCTGTTCGGAATGCCTCTGGCCTCCGCACCAACTTCCTAAAATGCTCTGCTTCACCAATCCATTGCGACAACGATGATCTCACCATCATCGGGTCCTTTCTTGCCTGCCCGATTATGGGTTTTCCCATCAAATACCTCGGCTTGCCGCCCTCAATCCGGAAGGCTTCGGCTTCCGCGCTCCTCCCGCTCGTCGATAAGCTTGTGAAGAAGCTCACAATTTGGAATGCTTGCCTTCTCTTCTGCAGGGAGCGCCTTGCCCTTGTCCGCCATGTGCTCACTGCCATGCCAGTCCATATGCTGCTCGCGCTGGCCCTAAACCCCCCGATCCTCAAAAAATCAACAGGCTGATCCGTGACCTCTTATGGCATGACAAGAAAGATGCGCATGCCGCATCATGCTTTGTCTCCTGGCAGAAGGTTTGCTAGCCCTTGGAGCTTGGTGGGCTCGCCGTCCGTGATCTTCACCGCACCGGCGTCGCGTTGCGTACGCGCTGGCTGTGGCTCCAGGCCACTGACCCCGAGCGCGTATGGAAGCACCTCCGCCTTCCTTCTGACCGTGAAGCTTCTGAACTTTTTCGGGCCTCAACAGCGTGGACGCTTGGTGATGGCAACACATGTAGATTCTGGCGCAATCACTGGCTCCAAAGGGCAGTCCATCTCCGAGATCGCGCCAACCCTACTAATCCATATCCTGTGCCAGCGCCAGAATAGGAGACTCATCTGCGAGACCCTCACGGATCATTGCTGGATCCCGGACATCCATGGCAACCTTAACCCCGCGGCAATCCTTGAGTACGTGGAGCTATGGAGGCGTCTTCAGGGGATTACCCTCTCTAGTGAGCCGGACCGGCTTTCTTGGAAATGGACCGCTCACGTCACTTACACTACGAGTGTTTTGAACTCCGTGAGCTTTATTTGGTTAACCGAGGTTGGCTTGGAAACCATGGTACTACCAAGATCTTTCTTCTGGTTGACTTAACTTAGCGTTTGAAAAGCTAATGACAATCTCAATGCGTGCTTTTACATCATAGGCTGCAAACAAGATCGTGCCCCATCAAATTTTACAATATGACACAATCGAGATAAAAAGTAAGCAGCTCATCATTAGCACCGTGGTGGAGCTCATGAGTAGTACCCACCGCTATAACACTTAACTCGCCTTCATCTTTTTTGTGTCAATCAGCGCACACGCATCATGCACATTGCGTTAGTGATTTGTTACTATTCACAGTGTGACATAAAGAAAGAAAAAATGACTTAAAGAAAGCAAGCAGTGCGATCCATGCATAATTTGCATAGTTAAAGAAAGAGAAAAGTAGTGTGATACATAAACCGTACGGAAAAAGTTTCATTGCTGATAAAGAGAAGCGTACAAAAAGGAATACGGATTCACGACATTTGTTAAGTACTCCTAATTATAGTATAATAATTAGACAATGGGAACGCCTACAAGTTAGAGGAGCGTCGGAACGCTGTGTGCTCTTTTTAGTCGTAGTATGGCAACAGTAGCCAACCGAACGGAGATCCATTTGAGTATTTGACCCCGAGAGAAAGAGAGAGCCTCCGAGCAGAGCAGAGCACCTTTATAACTCCCAGCTCTCCGTTTCCCTCTCGTCCGCTCCTCCAACCCCACGTACGGTAACGGGTAACCAACCACCCCAGTCCCAGCTCCTCGCTAATCATCATTTTACGCCGCCTGCGCGCGCTCCCGGGCGTCCAGCCGCCTCGCACGGTGCTACGCTGGGCAGCCAGACAGAGAGGGCGGAAGCTCGCGGCGCGGCGGTGGCATGGGGAACGCTCTGGCCGGCAGGCGGCGCGCGGCCAAGGTGATGACGGTGGACGGCGCCACGTTCCGGTACAAGACGCCCGCGGCGGCCGGCGCGGCCCTGCGCGGCCACCCGGGCCACCAGCTGCTCGAGTCCGAGGAGGTGCGGCGGCTGGGCGTCCGCGCCCGCCCGCTCGACCGCGACGCCGCGCTCAAGCCGGGCAAGCTCTACTTCCTCGTGCAGCTCCCGCGCGGAGCCGGCGGGCGCGGCGCCGGCGACGAGGAGGACCTGCGCGGGCCGCACAAGACGTGGTCCGGCGCGCTGCACGTGGGCGCCCGGGAGCGGCTGGAGAGCCTGATGCTGTCGCGCCGCACCGTGTCGGACGTGGCGTCCCTGATGCCCTCCGCCGGCAGGGAGCCGTCTTCGGCGGCGGCGGCCCGGTCGTCGTCCGTGGAGGCCGGCGCGGACGGCGCCGTGCGGCTGCGGATGCGGCTGCCCAAGGCGGAGGTGGCGCGGCTGATGAAGGAGAGCAAGGACCCCGCGGAGGCCGCCGAGCGGATCATGCAGCTCTGCGTCGCCAGGGACCAGGGGGGCGACGCCGCTGTGCCGGCCAAGCCCGCCGCGCTGCCGGTCTCCGCGCTGTGCACCAACAAGACGGCCATGAAGAAAGAGGTGAGCGCCCTCCCACCCCCAACCCCACCCCGGCCATGACCGTGACCTTCCGTGCGCGGGCACGACTTGCCATGTTACATTTCCGTCCAAGCTCGTTGAAACGATAATTTGGCACCATGCGAACCCCCTCCGCGCTCCGGCCCGATTAGGCTTAGCCGACAAGGACGTCCCAATCCCATACGCAAATCACCAGCTCACCGGCTCTGCTCTGCTCCTCCCGCAACAAACAGCAGGCCGTAATGGGACGACAAGACGAGTAGCAATGCTGCCATGGCTCTGTCCAGATTCCCGTTTTATGAACCGAAAGGGAGTAAGAGAAAGAGTATCACCAACACCAACGGAATGGATTGGATGCGGAGTGGATCTTTCTTTGCCCTGTTTGGGCGGTGAATGATCCGTGGCAACTTGGCGCGCGGCCTTTGCCTTGTTCGGGGAGTGCGGTACGTGTGGGTTTTGCCCGCCCCCACCTTTGGCACGTCCTTTTGACCTCCCACTGCATCACCAGCTCGTGGTACGTGGGCGTTCCACTTCGCTTTGTTGGTTGGTTGCCCGCCCCCGATAAGCTCGGCTCCGTCCTTCACGTGGTGCAGCACTGCCGCTGCGCGCCACAGCTGGTGAAGCTTCTCCTACCCTACTACACCTCCTCTGTCCATTCCATCATTCACCCGGAGAACAGAGCATCTGCATCTCGCTGCCACTCTGCCATCCCTAGCGTAACAGCGCACGACACGTGTCCTGGCGACCACGTGAGCTCGGTGTTAGTGGTAGAAGGGGGCTGCCTTCTGCATGGTTAACTTGGCTCCAACCCTAACTAGTACTCCTAGATTGGAAGGAATCATGGAGGGCCAGGTCAAGTCAATTCCGGGATTAATTGGCAGCGGTAGGTGATGTGATTAGCTAGCGAGCTCAGGCCGCGCGCGCCACGTCAAGCGGGCGGGGACGTGATAGTCGCGCCGTGCATGTGCGGGAAAGATTCTGGGTACAGAGTGGTACTGTGCTGTGACACGGCCACCCAGACGCCCCGTGCTGTAGGTTAGATGACAGGCGAGTACGATTCGGAATGAGCTTGTATAGCTGATCATTGTATAGCTGATCCGAATCGCTCTACGTGTCGCGGTTTCATTGTAGGTGTCTGCTTCCGGCGACATTTTCCTGCAAAATCATGAGCTTGTACTTTGTCCCGTCCCTCGTCTCCACGTCTTGGGCTCTTCGCTCAACTTAACGTACTGCTACTAGTACTGGTAGTTTAGTCCTGATGACCATACCTATTTATTAACTTATAATCGTCGCGTACGAACGTAGGTTGTTAGTGTTCAATTATCGCCAGCCATTGCTTTTGCCTTTTGGTACAGGATCCACAAAGTGAGTTCTTCGTGCTGTATAGAGTGTCTCGCAATCCTTCCCTTTCACGCAAAGGCAAAGCGCCCGAATGTCAAACCCTTGCTAAAAGAAAAGCACCTAGTAGAATCTATGGGGAAAATGAACATGTTTATTCCGAGGCCCCAGAAATCCCTAGTGTAAATTGTATGTGTGTGAATCTCACATCGTCTTGCTCTTTTTGTTGCAGAAGCGGACGAGGTTCATGGCCGTGCCGGACGAGATCATCGGATGACGAAGCGGGACGGGGTGCTTCATGGCATTCTTGTCTCTCTGCTCTGTGCTTTTTTTGGCGGAATTGCTGGGTTTGGAGCGTGAGAAGCTGCCGGGAAATGTTGGCTTCCTATCCTATTTCCCCAGCAAATTCTGGACTAGGAATGGTGTTCATGAAGCAACGACCTTTCTCTTCCTCCCTGCCTTCCTCTTATATATCGTAGCACTAGCATAACGAGAAAGAACTCAAAAAAGAAAAATATCACTGTACTTAGCTAGGTCGTGTAAATATTCCCGCTGCTTAATCTAGTGACTGCGTGGCCATCCGTCGTCTCTGTTAGCCTTTTCTTGCTCTGGGTTTTGTGTCTGTCGCTACCACGATCGATCTTGACCGGTGATCTCCCACGAGATGAACGGGAACGTAGTTTCACGAGCCGTCCGCCGCCTACGACTATGGGGATGTGAACGGGAGCCACGAGGTCGGCTGCGCCCGGCGTTCACCCGGCGCCGTTTTCCGCCGCCGCCGCTGCCGTCGCCTCTGCTTTTTGGTTGATGATCTTAATCTAAAGTGAACCGCGTCCGTCGGCGGTCGGCGTCGCTTCATCGGTGGGCTGCAAATCTTTCGGATAAGAGGATGATTAGCTTGTCGCTTTGTCTGTGTACTTAATCATGTCGTGTAGATGTTCCGCCGCCTAATCGGCGCATGCCTGCCACCGGTCATGCGAACCTGTGTACTCCTCCTTAACAGGGACGTACGTTCATGATTATTATCAGTACTTTCTTTTTAAGCCTACAACACACTACAGGCCTGAGAATGGGAAGCACAATGCCGACTGCATCTGGCGTTTAGCCGGCGCCATTTTGCGCCGCTCGCCGCGGTATCCAAATCTTGTTCGAAGGTGACTGCTGCGTCGCCGTCGATTCATCTGTGGGCGAAAATATTCCACACAGGAAGAGTGGCTTGTCGCTTTGCCACGCGCAGTGAAATGAACAGAACCAGTGATAACACAGTTCGATAATTCGACTTAGAATGCACAGCGAAAATGAACAGGACCGGTGACAACACAGTTCGATACTTCGACTTAGAATGCACACGGACACAGGGTAGCACTCTGAAATAATACCTGTCTACCAGGCCGAGATGATGTTTTCTATCATATTTACCGCGTGCGGACCTCACTACCCGAAGAGGCTGAGCCCATTAAAACCCCTGAAAATGAAACTTCCGCTCCGCATTGTGTGTCAGTGCACACACCCTTTGGCCCGTCCACTGCTATGAGCTGACATAACTTGCTGCTCGGAAACGTCTTGGTTTTTCCTCGCCGAACCATATGTAAACCAAGTGCAACATTCAGCCCAGACTGCCGAAGGTGGTACAAATATTGGTGTTGACATAAACATCTTTCGATTTAAGTCACAATGGATTCACACGCATCACTCGGAATTCGGAAATCACTACAAGAAGAGCTGCATAGGTTGCTGTGGCTGCACTTTGTTTGTCTTCAATATCTCAACAACTTTTTCATTGGCTGCACAAGCATTTTGCTGGAGATTTTGGAAAGATGAGAAGACGCAGAGGTATTTAAGTGCTCCCACTGTGAAGAAGATATGTGGTCCTTAGGCTCACAAGATTGGGGTGTTTCTACTTTTGTTTAGTCATTTGAAAGAGATGGGAAACCGTCATAGTCATGTACTTGTTGTGTTTGATTGAGCTGTAGATTTTGAAAAATCTGCTGTGAGTTGTGAGTTGTAGGAAAAATGCTGTGAACTTTCATATGTGGAAAAGCTATAAACTATTTGGTTGAAACAACTATAAAATTATAAATTTGGTCATGAGTTATCAGTAATGACTTTAGGGCCTGAGTGAAAATGTTTATATGCTAATTGACCGTAAAGGACTAATATGTACATTGATAGGCAATTGAACGACCATTTTTAAAGCCAATTTATGATAATGTACATGATTCATGTAACATGGTAGCCGGACCATAATTCCAGTATTTATAGATTACATTCATAGGAATCTAAGAAATAGACAATAGCTCCAAAATTACAATGGAAAGGTGTAAAAAACATAATTACTCCAATTACATTTTATACTTCTCATAAGAGTATCTCATGAAGCAATCAGATAAGATCGTGAATTAGGGTATGGAAAGTAATGAAACTACATTTTCCACCAATAGTTATCAGATTCACTCGAGCAATATAGCATCAAGCAACAACAACGCCTATTTCACTCCCTCTCTTTTTTCTTTCCTTTTTCTCATAATGGAATAATGGATAACATCATTATATGTCATATTAGAGAATCATCAGATCATTACCGAGATCAGTCTGACACGAAAAATAAATACGAAAGGAAAATATGCATTTGACATATTCTTCAGGCTCCAGCCAAATAACCAGTGAGATAACGCGGTCCACATATCACCACCTAATTGTTCATCATAAGCTATAGATATAATGAAACTAAACAGATCATGAAATAACTAGCAACCAATGTACATTCATATGACAACCATCTTGGTTATGTCGGCAACACCAAAATATCAGACCCGTGCAACCCTTCACATCTTCAGTGCCCATTCTTAATGAAAAATGCTTTAATGACCACCTGCATTTTTTTTGACCAGTAATGACCACGTGCATTAGCCTTGTAGTCTCCCGGAATAGAGCAAAATCAACACTGGAAGCACATATAAGAAATCACCATCACAATATTCTGAACATATACTCTGTACAACAAGTACTCATCCCAAACAACTCCATGATTTTTTTAACAAACACAACATCCTACTAATTTGTACAACGAGAACATGAAGGAGTGGATGAGGGAACAAGGAAGGAAGGACGAGTGCTGGCTACCTCACGCCGTAGCTCTGCTCATCAGCGTCTGTGGTGGGGCAGCTGGGCGGGAGCGGCTGCTCGCCGGAGGGCTTCACTACCTGTCGAGACGAGCAGATCAATGGGGACGGAGGCTAGACCAGCGCGTGTGATGGATGCAAACGGGCGGCTGGGCGCACAACGTCGAAGGGCCACAAGCAGCGGCGGTCGGGCATGGACCCTAGCCGTCTGGGTGGGAAGTGGTGGTTGCTCTGTTTGTTTGGAGAAAATGGGTTGGTGGGTTTGCTTGTGAAAGTGCAACTATCCCTGGGTGGTTTTGGTAATTCCTAACAACATATAGCTCACTCAGCTAATGTTATTTCAAGATAAATATTTCAGGAAAGCTCAATGATTGGCATGGCATGGATGAGAAAAGTGGATCCCTCAAAATGCTAAGGACAAAAGGATTGGCTCAAGCTCAAAGCACAAGACTCTACATTTTCTATTTTATTGATCTAAGATCACATTGTGTCTATAGGAAAAGTCAATACTATCAAGGAGGGATGAGGTGTTGCTTAATGAGTTTCTTGCTCAAAATGCTTAGTGATATGCTCCAAATCCCTCAACTACTTTCTCACATCCACATATGACCTAAACCAAAAGTCAAACACGGCCCCACCGAAACTATCTATCCGGCACCACCGAGTTCAGATGTCATAGCCACAGCCACAAACCCTAGTCTTTTCGGTCTCACCGATAGGGATCTCGGTCTCACCGAGATGGGTTGCAATCTCTTTGTTTCCCTTCATAATGTTTCGGTCAAACCGAGATGAGCGATCGGTCCCATCGAGATTGCAATGCAAATTTACTGTTTCCTTTTCGTAATGTTTCGGTCTAACCGAGATGAGCGAATCGGTCCCATCGAGTTTGCCTGACCAACCCTCTGTGTGTCCATTACCAAAATCGGTCTCGCCGATTTTGTGTAATCGGTCTCATCGAGATTACGTTATGCCCTAACCCTAACCATATTGGTCCCACCGAGATGACATGTCAGTCCCACAAAAATCCTAATGGTCACATTATTTCCTAAATCGGTCCGACCGATTTTCACAATTCGGTCCCACCGAGTTTGGTAAGTTGTGTGTAACGGTTAGATTTTGTGTGGAGGCTATTTATACCCCTCCACCCACTCTTCATTCGTGGAGAAAGCCATCAGAACGTACGTACACTTCCAGCATATATTTTCTAAGAGAGAACCACCCACACTTGTGTTGAGGTCAAGATCTTCCATTCCTACCACATAAATCTTGATCTCTAGCCTTCCCCAAATTGCTTTCCACTCAAATCTTCTTTTCACCAAATCCAAATCCTGTGAGAGAGAGTTGAGTGTTGGGGAGACTATCATTTGAAGCACAAGAGTAAGAAGTTCATCATCAACACACCGTTTGTTACTTCTTGGAGAGTGGTGTCTTCTAGATTGGCTAGGTGTCACTTGGGAGCCTCCGACAAGATTGTGGAGTTGAACCAAGGAGTTCGTACGGGCAAGGAGATTGCCTACTTCGTGAAGATCTACCCCTAGTGAGGCAAGTCCTTCGTGGGCGACGGCCATGATGGGATAGATAAGGTTGCTTATTTGTGGACCCTTCGTGGGTGGATCCCTCCGTGGACTCGCGCAACCGTTACCCTTCGTGGGTTTAAGTCTCCATCAACGTGGATGTATGATAGCACCACCTATCGGAACCACGGATAAAAAATCTCCGTGTCAACATTGTGTTTGCCTCCTCAAACTCCTCCCTTTACCTTCATATGAAATTGTCTTACATTCCGCTGCTATACTCTTAGAATTGCATGTGTAGGTTGATTGCTTGACTTGTGCTAAGTTGCTAAAATCTGCCAAGAACTAAAATTGGGAAAAGGCTAGATTTTTATTTGGTCAAGTAGTCTAATCACCCCCCTCTAGACATACTTTCGATCCTACAAGTGGTATCAGAGCTTTGGTCTCCATTTGTTTTGATTTCCATAGATTTTGGTGGTCATAGCCTTGGTTTCACAACCTAGGAGAGTATGGCGTCTAGCGAGGGAAACTACCACCGTAGAGGTCCTTACTTTGATGATACTAATTTTGCCAGTTGGAAGCATAAGATGAAAATGCATATTCTTGAACATAACCCCGCCGTTTGGGCTATTGTGTGTATTGGCTTGCAAGGTGAATTCTTTGATGGGAAGGAACCGAACCGTGAAGCTATCGCGGAAGAGTTGAAGATGTTGCAATACAACGCTCAAGCTTGTGATATCCTCTTCAACGGATTGTGCCCCGAAGAATTCAACAAAATCAGCCGTCTTGAGAATGCAAAGGAAATTTTGGATACTTTGATTGACATGCACGAAGGTACCGACTCCGTCAAGGAATCCAAATTGGATGTGCTTCAAAGTCAACTTGACAAGTTCAAAATGAAGGATGGTGAAGGCGTCGCCGAGATGTACTCTAGGCTTGCTCTCATCACAAATGAGATTGCCGGCTTAGGAAGTGAAGAGATGACCGACAAATTCATCATCAAGAAGACCCTAAGAGCCTTGGATGGAAAATATGATACCGTGTGCGCATTGATCCAAATGATGCCCAATTATAAAGATCTCAAGCCAACGGAAGTCGTTGGAAGAATTGTCGCTCATGAGATGTCACTCAAGGATAAGGAGGAGCTCCACAACAAGTCAAGTGGTGCTTACAAAGCCTCATGTGAAGCTCCCACATCATCAAGTGAGAAACAAACCTTCAATGAAGAATTGAGCCTAATGGTGAAGAACTTCAACAAGTTCTACAAGAATAGAAGCAAGGAAAGAAGCTCCAAGTCAAGGTCATACAATGACAAAAGATCTTCTAGTAATGAGCGTAATTGCTACAATTGTGGAAGACCTGGACACTATTCCAATGAGTGTACGGCTCCCTACAAAAGAATAGAAGACTCTCTAAAAAGAAGAAGTAGAAGAGAAGAATCACCATCAAGAGAAAGGAGGAGTAGAGATGATCGTTATGAACGAAGAACATCCCGGAGAAGCAAGGATTCGGAAAGGAAGGATAAGTCATAAAGGAGTTACACAAAACGAAGACATCAAGCTCATGTTGGTGAATGGGTATCCGGCTCCGACTCTGACAATCACTCCGAGAGAAGCTATCACTCCGACTCCGAATATACTCAAGATGAAGGTGTTGCCGGTCTAGCACTTGTGTCAACCAACTCCTACGACATATTTAATTCACCAAATGAAGGACTTGGAAGATGTTTCATGGCTAAAGGCCCAAAGGTATCACACCCCGAGTATGTTGATTTCAATAGTGATGAAGATGACTTGTTAGGTGATGATGATTTACTTGTTGACAACTCTAGTGATGAATACTATGATGAAATGTCACATAATCATGCTAATCAAGATAAAACGAATGACAATGATAAGGAGAAGATTGAGCATCTAACTAAAGAACTAAACACTCTTAAGTTAGCTCATGAAACTAGCTTAGAAGATCATCGAGAACTTTTAAAGACTCATGAGAAGTTACACTTTGAAAAGCTCAATCTTGAGCAATAGCATGAGTTTTTAAAGGCAATCAATGATGATCTTTGCAAGAAAAGTACTTCTTACATTTCCAAGCGTTTACTCTCATCTACTTACATGCCTCAAGTCAAGTCTAATAACAAGTACAAGAAAGATTCTTCTTCTAGTAGTAACAATAATCATGCTAAATCCAATATTGTTGCTTCTAGTAGTTCTCTTGATTCCACTAATGTTTCTCTTAGCCAAGTTACACTTGAGCAAGAAAATAGCTTATTGAAGGGAATTATAGAGAAAGGTGTTTACAAGAGCCTTCCCGGAAGTAAGCAATTCGAGGAAATTGTACGCAAGCAAGGAAGGCACCGGAAGAATCAAGGTGTTGGTTTTGAACAAAAGTTCAATGCCAATTGAGTTGAGTGGGAAGAAGATCAATACCCCAAGACGAAGTTTGTTCCTCAACAAGAGAAGTATGATCGTACTTTTTTCAAAGGGACACAAGCTCAAGATGATCTTCCACCACAAGACCACAAGCAAAAAGGGAAGGACAAGCTTCAAGATGAGATTGATGCATTTGAAGAAGCTCCTAAGGCCATGGTCAAGTGGGTTCCTAAGACTACATCAAGTTCTACTTCAACAAGTACAACTACAACTCCAAGGATTCCCATCAAGATGATGTGGATCCCAAAGAAGAAGAACTAGAGAGTTCTTGAGGGTGACTCCGCCAACATACTTCACTCATATCATTTTGGCAAGGATAAGTGCAATCAACTTCCATATCTTGCACTAGTTCAAGGAGTCACAAACCCTCTTGTTGGTAAGACAAGGGACAAGGTAACCTAATGCTTTCATGGACATCATCTTGTGTATGCATCACTCTATGTCTATGGATATCCTTGTTTGTTCCTTGTGGGACTAACCCATGTAGGTATTGTAAGTGCAACTCACTCCAATGGATTGCTCCAAATGATTTACATCAACATTGACCATCCACATCTTCAACACCTACATGAAGTCATCATCGACAAAACCCAAGGTTAGTTCATCCCTCTTAGGGGGGATCTCACATCTAGGGGGAGCTTTACTCTAAGAATTAAGCTAAAGCAACTCTAATGGTGTGAACACAACAATGCTTTATGTAAAAGTGGTAACCCCACTTGTGCTTAAACGATGAGTATGACCTATGATCAATTGTTCTCATTTGACTCCTAAGTCAATATACTCATATATAGATGACCTAGTCATCGCCAATTGCTTGATAGATGCTAGAATTGGTTGTGCATGCTTTGCCATATATTTCATTTGCCATTTTATTGTGTGAGCATGTTGGTTGCATATGTTACTCATTCAAGGACATGCACTTGTTGTTTTGGTTGTTTGGATTCTTTTCTTTTGCCAAGTGGATGGACAAGAATGCCTAAGAACCTTCTCTAGCTATCTATGCTTTTCTTGTCTCAAACTCTATTCATGCTACATCACAAAGTTTGATCAAGTCAGATTCGAACCACTCTGTGTGAGGAGCACTCGGAGTCCCCGATTCGTCATAGAATTAAACTTCCAAAACCTCTTTGTGCATTTCGGTCTGACCGATTCACCAATTTCGGTCACACCGAGATCACTAAGTTGATCTAGGTTTTCAACCTCGGTGCAACCGATTAGAACTTTTTGGTCACACTGAGTTGCAGTAACTGCTTGCAGTTTTGCATCTCGATGCCACCGAGTTGTTCCACTCGGTCACACCGACAGGGCCAGGCTATATATACCCCCGGGCCAAAATTTGTAAATTTTTCCGAAACCCCTTCGCCCGCGCACAGCCTGCTCTGCCTCCTTGGGTCTTCGGATCGTCCTCCTCGTCACCAGTGACCTCCAGCCGCTAGTCCCCGCTGCCGTCAACGGGATTCTACTCCACCGTTGCCACCGTAGCAAGTCCATCGCCGAACTAGGGTATGTATTTGAAAACTTTGTGCTATCCTCACTCCGATTCCTAGCACATTGCATTGCCATGAATCTTGCCACGTTTGAAAACTTCCTATCCAGCAAAACTACTCCGTAGATTAGTTTTGGATTGAGAATTTAGGGTTAGGTTTCCGCCAAATTCATCTTGGACCGACCGAGTTGTAGAAATCGGTCTCACAGATTTGGCTTAGGCCATTGCACATGTGATTCTCGGTCCGATCGGGAATTGCAAACCGGTGCGACCGAGATCGATTCTTTGCCCTAGCAGTCTCGGTGCCACCAAACTGTGACTCGGTCTGACCGAGTTCACTAGTTTAGGTTCCAAAAGCTGCTTTGGTATTACCGAGTTTACAAATCGGTAGCTCCGAAATGCTTTCTGTGGAAAACTAAAACTAAGTTTTTGATTCATTTTTTTGCAAAAACGTCTGTGCTTTGTGATGCTCATCTACTCTACCTCATCTACATCTATTCACAGGGTCTGCTGTCAGAGTTTGCATCATGTCAGATCAGAGTGACAGTCAGAACAAGTCTGAGGAGCAAGTTCAGATGAGTGAGGGCACTAGTCCCTCAAGCAGTTATGATGATGGTAGTAGGAGCACACCCAATAATTTGCCAAAAGCTGCCACCAGGGCAAGGAAGAAGAAAACCTCAGATTCTGAAGATGAGGACTATGTGGCTGCTGAGGATGAGGCACTTCTAAGAAGAAGGTGCTGAAAAAGGAGTATGACACAACTGCTACCACCAAGCCAGGGATGCAAAAGTAGGCACCTGCCAGGAGAATTCTCACTTCCAAACCTAGGAAGGTTGCCACTGGTGAAACCATGAAGTTCACTATTGAGTCTGATGAAGAAGCTGCTGGCCAAGATAAGAAAAAGAAGAGACTCAGAACTACCACTGCCAAAGTTCTTGGCAAGCCCTCTATGAGGAGATCTTCTGATGAGGAAGAAGAAGAGGAAGAGGATGATGCACCAGCTCCAAAAACTCAGAAGCTAATGGGAGATGCAATCAGGTCAGGGGCTGCTCCATCTAAGCTCAAATCTGCTCCCAAGGCTGCTGCTGCACCCAAGCCTAAACCCAAGAGGAACACCAGAAATATTCCTGCATCTAAGAAGAATAAGGCCCCAGTGCCTGAAGCTGCTGAAGAAGATGAAGATTCTCTTGTGTTGAGAAAGTTGAAGCCCAAGATTCCTGATCACAATGATGTTCATCCAGTTGCTGAGGACATGCATATCAGAAAGGATGCTGGACTGAGATTGTGGAGACAGTCAGATCCTTATGCTGTGAGGAGAAGGACAACAGTTGACTACAGATTCCACACAAAGGAGCAACATGATTTCTATGAAACCATTTTGCTTGACAAGAAGCCCATTGTGTGTGACATGAGGTGGACCAACTGGGAGTACATCAAGAAGAATGAAGCTCACTATCCAGGAGTGTATGACAACTTCAAGTCTTGTGGAGTTGATGACTTTGTTGCCCAGAAGCTCACCAAGTGGAATGATGAGCTCATTATGCAGTTTTACTCCACAGCTCACTTCTAGCCAGATGGAAGGATTGTCTGGATGTCTGAGGGTACCAGGTACCAATCCACAATTGAGGAATGGGCTGAGCTGATCAATGCCCCTAAGGAATCTGAAGATGACTTGGATGTATATGCAGAGAAGAAGAAAGACCACAACTCTATGGCTCACATGTACAGAGAGATCCCAGAAAAGGCTTTGGAAACTCACAAGCTTGGATCTATGCACTACTTGTTGTCTGGTCTGCCTACTATCAATTGGATACTCAGGCATACATTGCTTCCCAAGTCAGGAGATCACAAGATGATCAGAGGTCATGCTATCAACTTGCTGCACTTGTTTGATATACCTCGGAAATTCAAAGTCATGAGCCTGATTGTGGAAACAATCAAGAGGACTGCAGCTGATCAAAAGAGGAGTTGTGGGTATGCTCCACACATTCAGGAGCTCATCAACTCAAAGATGGGCACATGCACATATCTTTTGGACAAGGAGCATCTACCCCTATATCCTGAATTTGAAGACAACACTGTTGAGATGAATGAGGAAGAACCATCATCTATGCAAGCACATGAAAAGAGAGAGAAAGCAAGGGCAGAGAAAGCTGCCAAGATGCCAACTTCAGAAGAGGCATCTCAAGTGTTTCTGAAGAGCAAGAAAGACCAACTTGGCTACTTGATTGCCTCCACCTTGAGGATTGAGAAGGGCCTGGCCACCCTGACTCAAAACCAGGAGAGCTTGGAGAGAATCATAGAGCAGAAGTTTTATGCACTTGATGTGAAGGTCACAGAAACACAAACTGCAGTTGAGCAACTTCAGGAGGAAGTGGAGGAGAAGAAGGGCAAGTCTACCACAAATGCATTTGCCAGAGTGCCCAGAGGTCAGAGATCTGCAGCAGTGCCTGTTCTAGACACCAGAGCTACATCATCTGCACCAGCTGCTACAGCCTCAGTGCCCCCGGCTCCAGCTCCTACTCCACCAGCTCCAGCTACATCAACTGATGCTTTCGTCCTTGGAGTCATCTCTACACCACCACATGAAGACCAAGCCTGAGAGTCGATTAGTACTATGCATTTTTGAACTTTTTGGTAACTTATTGCCAAAGAGGGAGAAAATGTATAGATCATAGGCTTCGAGAGAGAGTGTTGCTTTTTATCTCACTTTCTTTTGGTGGTTGAACTTCTTTGTGTGTGCTTTGCTTGATACTTTTGTGAGATACTTGGATGATCATGTGTTTGATCATATGCTACCTTAATGCTTGTTGGATGACATTATCTTTCATATCCTTATATGATCATTCACTTTGCTTGGTGATGAGTGCATGTGTTTAATTATTATCATTTTGAGCACTCCACCAAGATGTATGTGACATGGAAGAGTGACCCATGATCCTAACTCATTGTGCATTTGCAGTCCAAAGCAAATTTCCAAATACTGCACAAATTTAAGGGGAGCTCTTACTTATCACATATTTCTCAAAGCGACGATGTTTTTTAACCCTATTATCATTTGTCGAACCTTTGATCTATATGTTGTCATCAATTACCAAAAATGGGGAGATTGAAAGTGCAACTATCCCTGGGTGGTTTTGGTAATTCCTAACAACATATAGCTCATTGAGCTAATGCTATTTCAAGATAAATATTTCAGGAAAGCTCAGTGATTGGCATGGCATGGATAAGAAAAGTGGATCCCTCAAAATGCTAAGGACAAAAGGATTGACTCAATCTCAAAGCACAAGACTCTACATTTTCTATTTTAGTGCTCCAAGATCACATTGAGTCTATAGGAAAAGCCAATACTATCAAGGAGGGATGAGGTGTTGCTTAATGAGTTTCTTGCTCAAAATTCTTAGTGATACGCTCCAAAGCCCTCAACTACTTTCTCACATCCACATATGACCTAAACCAAAAGTCAAACTCGGCCCCACCGAAACTATCTATCTGGCACCACCGAGTTCAGATGTTATAGCCACAACCACAAACCCTAGTCTTTTCGGTCTCACCGATAGGGATCTCGGTCTCACCGAGATGGGGTTGCAATCTCTCTGTTTCCCTTCATAACATTTCGGTCAAACCAAGATGAGCGATCGGTCCCACCGAGATTGCAATGCAAATTCACTGTTTCATTTTCGTAACGTGTCGGTCTAACCAAGATGAGCGAACCGGTCCCACCGAGTTTGCCTGACCAACCCTCTGTGTGTCCATTACCAAAATTGGTCTCATCGATTTTGTGTAATCGGTCTTATCGAGATTAGTTATGCCCTAACCCTAACCATATCGGTCCCACCGAGATGACATGTCGGTCCCACCGAAAATCCTAACGGTCACATTATTTCCTAAATCGGTCCGACCGAGTTTCACAATTCGGTCCCACCGAGTTTGGTAAGTTGTGTGTAACGCTTAGATTTTGTGTGGAGGCTATTTATACCCCTCTACCCACTCTTCGTTCATGGAGAAAGACATCAGAACGTACCTACACTTCCAGCATATATTTTCTGAGAGAGAACCACCTACACTTGTGTTGAGGTCAAGATCTTCCATTCCCACCACATAAATCTTGATCTCTAGTCTTCCCCAAGTTGCTTTCCACTCAAGTCTTCTTTCCACCAAATCCAAATCCAGTGAGAGAGAGTTGAGTGTTGGGGAGACTATCATTTGAAGCACAAGAGCAAGTAGTTCATCATCAACACAGCATTTGTTACTTCTTGGAAAATGGTGTCTCCTAGATTGGCTAGGTGTAACTTAGGAGCCTCTGACAAGATTGTGAAGTTGAACCAAGGAGTTTGTACGGGCAAGGAGATCGCGTACTTCGTGAAGATCTATCCCTAGTGAGGCAAGTCCTTCGTGGGCGACGACCATAGTGGGATAGACAAGGTTGCTTCTTCGTGGACCCTTCGTGGGTGGAGCCCTCCGTGGACTCGCGCAACCGTTACCCTTCGTGGGTTTAAGTCTCCATCAACGTGGATGTACGATAGCACCACCTATCGGAACCACGAATAAAAAATCTTCGTGTCAACATTGAGTTTGCCTCCTCAAACTCCTCCCTTTACCTTCATATGCAATTGTCTTACATTCCGCTGTTATACTCTTAGAATTGCATGTGTAGGTTGATTGCTTGACTTGTGCTAAGTTGCTAAAATCTGCCAAGAACTAAAATTGGGAAAATGCTAGATTTTCATTTGGTCAAGTAGTCTAATCACCCCCCCACTAGACATACTTTCAATCCTACAACTTGTAGCTTTCTATATTCATCCAATCATTTTTCACTCGAGAGAGGCAAAGGTGGGTATATAGTAATGCAACTTCTAGAGGACAACTGAAAACGGTTCGCTGAGTATCTGAAGAAGTTGAGATAGGATGGCTGCAAGATTTTACACTACGTGAAAGCTGTAGATTTTACAAAAGCCAGTGTTAAAATTATTTCCTTGGTTAGCTTCTACCTTTTTGAAAATAGAAGTTGGAAAAATAAGCTCAACCGAACACAACCTTAGTACGTGACCAAAACTTACGATGGAGTCATTTTTTGCCATTCCAATTATAGAACAAATAGTTTCAAAAATAAAATATAAACACAAAGCGTTAGAGTAAAAGGAAAGCTAGAAGGTATTCCTACATTTTCTTCCTAGGCTCCAGAAATCCATTGTGCAAATTGTATTAATGTTTCGGTGTAATCAAGTCTTACATCATTTATTCATTTTGTTCTTTTGATTTATGACCGTGCCAGATGAGATCATTGGATGACAAAAACGGGACAGTTGTTTCATGGCATTCTTGTTTGTCCGTGTTCTGTTTTTGCGGAAATTGTTGGGTTTGACGTGAGAGGCTGCCCATGGAGAAATACGGCTTCCCATCCTATCTCCCAGCAATTCTGGACTTGGGAATTGTGCCTATGGAGCAACCACGATCTTTCTCGTCCTTCCTGCCTCTTATACTTATATCTTACTTGTCGGTTAAATGGATATATCTAGGCAATGTATTTTAGTGCTAGCATAACGGGTAACGAGAAATAACCTAAAAGATCACTGTACTTAGCTAGACCGTGTAAATACCCCCGCTGCTTAATCTAATGACTTCTTGGTTGTCTCTTTGCCGTCTTTAGTCTTTCCTCGCTGTGTGTTTTGTGTGTGTCGCTACCACGATTTTGACTGCTGATTTCCCACGAGATGAACGGTGACGTAGTTTTCACCGTCCGCCGCCTACGACTAAAGGTATGTGAACGGGAGCCACGAGGTCGGCTGCGCCCGGCGTCTACCCGGCGCCGTCTACCGCCGCCACCGCTGTCGTGGCCTCTGCTTCCTTGATCGATAAGCTTACTCGACAGTGAACTGCGTCGGCGGTCGGCGTCGCTTCATCGGCGGCCGAAAAGCTTCCGGATAAGATGATGATTAGCTTGTCGCTTTGTCTGTGTACTTAATCAGGCCGTGTGAATATTCTGCCGCCTAAATCCGTGCGCGCCTGCCGTCTCTGCAAGAATCAATCATGATTAACAGGGACGTACGACGTTTAGTTTTCTTTTGCGCCCACAACCCACTACAGGCATGCGAATGGGAAGCACGCGGCCGACTCCGCCTTGGCGTTTATCCGGGCGGCGTTTTCCGCGGCCGCTGCATCTGCTTCTGATCGGCCGAAATCTCGTTCGAAGGTGACCACCGCGTCGGGGTCGCTTCACCAGTGGGCGAAGAAGGTTCGGATAAGAGGCGGCTTAGCCTGTCGCTTCGTAATTGTTGGCCGCGCGCCTGCGTAGTGCAGAGAAGACCAATGGAACAGCAGCGCCGCGGGTCTGCAGCACGATCATTCCATAGAGAAATGAACAAAACCAGTGATAACATTCAGGGTCCTTCGTTTCATGTATTTGTTGTTACAACATTCAGACATTGTGCGCAGCACGGAGGTACTTCTTTCGGACTCTAAACAGAAATTTTTGAGAATCATCCCTTGGCCTTTATCAACCTCCATGGATTGTTACATTGATTGTCCACCAGATGGAAGTTTAAAACAATTTCGCATCCGGGTTGGGAAAACTGAGGTCAAACTGCACAAGGTAATACCAAAACCAGAACCGGAAAGAAAACCTTTGTGTTGAGGTCACCGCGTCTTTTCAGAACAAACTAGGTCGCTGTGTGCTGAGAAGCATCGTTTGGAATTCAGAAATCACTCCAATAAGAACTGCATAGGTCACCGTGGCTACACTTTGTTTATCTCCAATGTCTCAATAACTTATCATTAGTTGCCACAATCATTTTGCTAGAGAGACTTGAGAGACGAGAGGATGTGAGCTATTTAACTGCTCTCACTGTGAAGCAGATATGTTGTCCATAGCCTCACAAGATTGTGGTGATTTTACATTTGTTTAGTCATTTGAAAGAGATGGGCGACCATCATAGCCATGTAGTTAGAATGTGTCCAACACCAAACAAAAACATGATCTGAAGTCATTTTTGGCTGTCCAGGTAAGGCACACACAGTTCTCAAATCTCTATCTCTATACTTGATAATAAAGGGGCTATTGATTCTGGCGATACGTCACCGAAATTGTCCCTAAAGTTGCAAAATATTACCCACCGATGCCAAGTGATAAAAAAAATGTTTCACACACGGAACGCCCACCTGGGCCGGCCCATGCTGTAGGAACCTTCTATACTGCGCTCTACACGCTGAGAGAAGAAGCAGCGCGCCTGTTTGGGCCGGTCTATGTTCGGGCGGCCTGTTTTTAAAATTTCGTTTGACTTTTCCGTCTTCTTTTTTGTACATTACATAATTTGGGACTTCAAAAAAATTCAAAAATAAAAAGAATGAGAATTTTGAAATAAAGTGTTTAATAATTTATAAATGTTTGCTGATTCAGAAAATGTTTGCGATTTTTTTAAATGCCGCATATTCAATAAATGTTCGCAATTTTCAAAACAGATGTTTGGGAAATGAAAATGTTCATGTTTTTTTGAAACAAAACCTGTATTAAATTTTTTAATGAAATTGAACAAAATTTTGCCAATTCAATTTTTTTATGAATTTATAAATATCCTAAAAATTCAAAAACTGTTTGTGGCTTACAAATAGTTTCTGGATTCATAAAATGTTCCCTGATTCAAAAAATGATCATGCATTTCAATAATTGTTTGGAAATTTCCAAAAAAATGTTTGTTGATTCTAGAAATGTTCATCTATTCAACAAATATGTTTTAAAATGTTCACAATTCTAAAAAAAGTATTTGAAATAGTATAAAATGTTCATGATTTTAGAAAATGTCCAAAAAGCTGTAAAATTGTTCATGAATTGAAAAATATTCACTATTTCAGATATGTTCACAAGACTAAAAAATATTCATTATTTTCCAAAATAGTTCACGATTTCATGAAAAAGTGTGATGCAGCAAAATGTGATCATAGCCATTAGAGATTACTATTTTTTTCTTTCATTGCAATGCACGGACCGTTTTGCTATTAATAGTAAAGGGGCTATTGCTTCTGGCGATACGTCACAAAAATTGCCCCGGAGTGGCTACAAATTACCCACTACGCCACCCATAAGTGAGAATTTTTTTATAGTTTTTTCATAAGTTGCTGCGCCAGGATATGCCTTGTAAAAAAGCAACTCATAAATGTACAACAGGGATGTAGTAGCTCATTGGCTAGAACGCCAGCCATTTGCCTGGGTTCGAGTCCACACCATCCCCATGTTTTTTTATGTTTTATATAATTTTTCTTTTATCGGAATTCAAATACTTTTTAAAATATTCATATCTTTCCAATCCTAACTCGAAATCTAACAGAATATATATGAGAATTCCTCAGAAAATACACAGATTTCAAATATGCTATTATCTTGCATGTCAATCATTTAAAGAAATATCCCATTTTCCATATATTTTTATTTTATATCAGGTAGATTATTTTTGTTGTCTAATAAATTGAAAACATCTTGAGTATATTTCAAAAATCATCACACATTTATGTTTTTGCGCAACACCACTTATCATACTGTTTGTTGTGCAGCATCTTGAAAGATTTCGAGGGATTTGCTGATGACGTCGAGTGGGTGAATAAGGAATGATTTTTTTTATGTACAACAGCGACGCAGTAACCCACTGGCTAGAGCGCCAGCCTTCTCCCAGGGAGACCCAGGTTTGAGCCCACACTATCCCCACTTTTCTATATTTTATATATTTTTTCTTTTGTCGGGCAAATTCAAATACTTTTAAAAATATTCATATCTTTCAAATTCTAACTTGAAATTTAACAGACTATATATAGAAATTCCTTAGAAAAATGTGAAGATTTCAAATATGCTAGTGTTGCATGTAAATCATTTTAAAAAAAATCACGTTTTCCTTCTTTTTTGTTTATTTTTTATCTGGTAGATTATTTTTGTTGTCTAATAAATTAGAAACATCTTAATTACATTTCAAAAATCATCCTACATTTATGTTTTTGTGCTACACCACTAATCATAATGTTTGTCATGCAGTATCCTGAAAGATTTCAAGGGATTTGCTAATGACGTCGAGTGAGTGCATGAGGAATGATTTTTTTTCTTCCGGTGCAACGCACGGAAATGTTTGCTAGTAAATAAAAGGAAAACACAGAGGGCGGAGCAAAAGGAAAAGTTGCAACATCTCACAATTTCCCAGCGGCATGAGATTTTTGGTGAACTTACTGGCGTATACCATTCGATACTTTCTCGGGCTAAAAAATGTAAGTTATATTTTGTTTCGTTACAATAAGACTCTGACCAATAACTAACTTCAATATATTTTTAAAATAAATTGATGCCATTATGTCCAAATACAAAATAATCACTTGTAATTGTGATTTTATATCATATGATCCACATAATATCTCAGTAACTATTAGTCAAAGTTTTATTTTTACAGAACCATAGCATATTTATTCTTAGATAGAGAAAGTGTGTCTTTTTGCGGAAACAAGTGAATCTATTATAAATTTCACAATAAGTATAAAGCAGTCGAAACATAATTAAAACTACAGGTCCTAGATCACCGAGTTGTACCGAGCAACAACTACCGCAGCCAGAAAGAGCAGACCATGCGTCATTGTCACTGCTCCTCTACTAAAGTCGTCCTACGTTGTCGATGACAGCTGAAAAGTCTCCATGCGTGTCCCTAAGGATCATCACCCTAGAACTACAAACCCTTAGACCACCAAATGACAATTACTGCCACCAGGATAAACCACCGACGAATTGTTGTTGCTGCTCCTCTAGCAGCTAGCCTGACGTTGTCGAGGCAAGTCGGGAAGTCTTGATGCAGGCGTCCCTAAGGATCAGTGCCTTGGAATTATGGGTCCCTAGACTACCAAGCAGCCACTACCATTGCCAGAATGAGTCGTCGACGCACACTTATCATCGCTTCGCTAGCGAAGCCGAGAAGTCTTTGTCCAAGCGCCCCTAAATATCAATGCTCTTGTGTTGCCGTCGTCGCCTCTGAACCCTTGAATTGACCTGAAGCGCCTAACCCCGGATCCAAGGAGACGGCGAAAATCTACACTGAAGCTCTGTTGAATCTCTCTACACAAATGAACTCTAGGAGGATCGGATCCCATAAGACCAACATAAAAAAATGTTGCCATCAGTGCGAGTGTCGTCCCTGCAAGACTCCCTAACCTAAACTACTAGTCGGAGCCAATCCATCGAGATCCCCCTCGCCGCCACCGGCCGGTGGAATGACAGACACAGAGGAGGCGAGCCCACGGAGTTGCTGACAGAACCAAGAGGAGATAAGTTTTCCCTAGCCGAAGGAAAGTGAAGGAAATAAGATCCATGCAAGAAAGTATATCATATTAATTGTGTGTATTTAACTTGGGAAGATCGGACCCTCATTCATCTTGGGAATATACTAAGAAGACTAGGCTGTCAGGGTTCAATTTTTCTGGTTTTTTGGAAAAAAAATTACCCCTGTCAATTGAGCGACACATGTGCATGGTGGCTTTCCCGAAGTGGTTGATTGCTGGGACTGTGCATGTTTCTTTTATAGGTGCATGGGCTTCTCTTGTATCATGTATCCCATGTGAAAAAATGGTTTGACTGCATGGGCTGATTTTGCCTCATGTGAGTAAAATATATTAGCTGCATGGGCTGCTGTATGGGCTGGTATGCATGTGCCGCTGCATGGCTCATGCATGCATGCATGTGTCCACGTTTGCATGTTTGTAGTTCCATGTTTGCACACGTTTGTGTCGTGGGTCCTTCTTTGCTTGCCTATAAGTAGCTCCTTGATGTGTTCTTCTCTCAGGTGTACTTCTTGTTTGTTTGATCTTTGTTATGGTTCGTGTTGTTGCACATGGTTCTCAGCGCGTCCTTCGACGTCCTTGGGCTCTTCTTATTCCCTTGGTGCTTTTGATGGGAGGTTGGCTGCTGAGGGTGGTTCTAATCCTGGTGAGTATTGTTCTTTCATTTGCAGGATTTGGTTTCATGATTTTTTTGTAGTCTTTTTTATTGTGTTCATGATGTTGTGTGTTTTTAGGTTCGAGGGCTGATGAGGCGCGGCGGCGACGCCAGGAACGAAAAGATATTCGTCGTGGGAAACATCATGTAGATTCACCGTTTGGTGGGTATTTGGCATGCTCCTTTTTTGTTCTTGCTATTTGCCTGGATTCTTTTTATATACTCCGAGGCTCTAGAATATTAGATCCTTCTGTTCCTATTTACCTCTAAATCTGGTTTCAGTGTCTTTGTGTTGTTTTGTAATTCTTTGTTTTTATTTGTTTGTTGTGGTTATTTGCAGGTCCTCTGGTTTCTCCATCTTATTTGGATCCATACAAAGCTCACTCTTCTGGCAGAAGGTGTCATGTTTAGTTCATGATGGTGGGCATTCTTTGTATTGTTCATTTCACTTTCTGTTTGGTTTGTCATTTATTCTTTTTTTTGTTCTTTTACACTTACGTAGATATCATGTCTCTTGATTTGCCTCCCATTTTATGATATCCTTGAAAAGAAGCTAAATGAAGAGGGCCTAAAGCTAAGGTATATTTTGGTTTCATTTTAGAAGCAAAATAAAAAAATTTGAAATTCGGCGACCCTTATTAAACAATAATCATATGAGTTACAAGGAAGGGAAGAAAGAAATCAGGAGGTTTATCTCGCCACTCTCCAAAACATTTCCCTCTGTAACTAGCTCTAGCAAGCCCATGCGCTGCCGCATTACCTTCCCGAGCAGAATGAACAACAGTAGCCCCGCCGAACGAACTTAATAACTTTCGATAGTCATCAGTAATAACCGCCGCGAAGCACGGTAATCTGATGGGTCAAGGATAGCTTGGACAATCTCCAGTGACTCAGACTCTATTACTAGAGTTGAAATGCCGAGATTATCAGCTAGGCGCAAGCCATCAACTAGAGCAAGAGCCTCCATGGATGGTGCATCCATAGCGTGCTGTTTATAATAACAACATCCTGCAATAAAAGCGCCTGTGCAATCCCGAATTACTGCTCCCATTGCTCCTGATCCCTCATCAGCATGGAAACTTGCATCCACATTAAGCTTTAAGACCCCATAGTGTGGCACCCTGATCCGCATGGAGCAGGGGGCCTTCGCATGTCAGCCCAGGATAACACCTGACGCACGACAGGTCCATGATATAGCATTCCAGGTACACAAATATTCATCAAATACATGTATAGAGGATTACATCATTGATGAATACAATCATCTGGCATAGCTCTAAGTCTATTTAAAAGGTGGCGGAAGGCTTGGTTTGGCAGCGCAACGACTCTGGATGGGCTCCACAACTCACACGATTGGCAAGGTTACGGCCTAGCGCGACCAATCAAGCAAACAATTCAGGCATGACCTACAAACTGGCATGACACGCCAGATCGGTACATTGAATATACTTGCAAGACAACCAATTATATAGCATCCAAACAAACAGATGACAACGCAAGAACCAAGCGCATGCGACAACCTATCTCATATCAATTACTAAACATGGCATGATATAGGTCAACTAAGCATGAACAGCATCATAGCATCTACTAACATGGCAATAACATGACATGTCAAAACATGCTTCTAACATGGCAATGACATAACATGGCATAGCATATCATTTCAATCATGGCATAATTTAGCATATCAATCAAAGCATGGCATAGTATCATGAAACTATACGAAAAATACACTACCAATTATCTCCAATGAAGACATAACATATTAACTTGATTCAACAACCTCTTACTTTGCCTCAGCTCTCACCGAGACCTCGTCTCATGATCATATCAAAACATCACCGTGACTTCTCACGACTATCTCATAGTCCAAGTCACCATATTCTTTATCACACATTAGTTATTTAAGGTTTATCCTCCATTTCGATCAAGACCCGATAGTGTGACCTACTACGAACTGTGCCCATGACTGAGGACGCGGCTATCGATAGGTTTAACACACACACACTCTTCAGAGGTAGCGCACTTTACCCACACCACAGAACCCATGGCCTCGTACTCCCATTCGGGTGGACCAACGGCGTTTCGAAAAAACAACCCTACTGCCATGATACTCTCCCAGCCACTCCGACCAACACCCTTTTAGGTTCAGTCCTGGGTGGCTGCGTGCCTACCAAAGGCATCAATGGCCACCGTCGTGGCAAAACATAAACGGTCCCAAACGGGGACATGAGCTCAAAAACAAACCCGGGCACACAAGGCTTATGTCCGCCTACCTGATCAGGGTAGCGCGCGCCCATAACCTTCCCTCGTTGGAGGCACCGGCGAGAGGCATGACAATAGATTGCATTAAGGCCTTCCCATAAAGGCAAATGTGGTTGCACTGAGAAGAAGTTCGATTTGGTGGCACTATGACTCGATCCCATCGATGATGGAGGAGATTTGTTATTATTAAGTCATGTTATTATCTTCTCCATCATCATCAACATGCAAGCATGATTCACCTGGATGCAATAATGAGCATGAACATACAAATGCATGAACGAAATACCAAGCTTCTCGAGTGAACAACTATAACATAAAGAACATGGCAACACCAGGTACTAGCATATAAACGGTGTACTACAATCATCATAACATTTATATCAATGACATGAAACTAAAGTAGAGTACTAACATGGCATTATCAATAACAACATCCTAATTAGCATGGCAAAAGATATCATGAAAACACAAGCATGCATGATAACCATAAAGAATAACTGCAGACAAAAATGATAAGAAGCGACTGCGACTACACACACAGAAAGGTGCAAGCAAAGTCAACATGCAAGTTCGGGGCTCATGATAAGAGGTTGGCTTGCCTGGGGGTCAAGGAATACTCCGGGAAAAAGTGTAGAATGATCGTAGAAAATTTGCCGGAAACAGTTCTCTCTCAGAGGGGCTGTTTACGAGCAAGGGCAAATAGGTCATTTTCACTATGTGAAAACATAATGAAAATTATACCAACGTAAAGAGCTCGATGAACAAAGAACGTGAGCGCTGGAATCACCTCAATCGGCGTTATGGTTGCAAAGGTATGGCCGATTGAATGGCAGGGACTAATCTGTAAAATAAATATTCACAAACAGGCCCTTGGTGGTTAAAACAGAAAGTGCCCTAAGGAAAATACGTTTTCAGAGAAAGGGAAGCGTATTACTGACCGAAGGCGAAATGAAGTACGTTTTCAGAAAACAAAAACGTATTTCTGTCTGAAGGCACGGAGAAGTACGCTTTTGAAAGATGAAAACGTATCCAGGGCAGGGCGTCTCCACTTATGCTAGGTCAGCGAGCCAGGTCAACCCCTGATTGGCTGACTTGCAGGGCCCGCATGAAGGTGGGGCCTGTCTGGTCAGTCTTCTCCTTCCTCCCGCTCGGACGCGCGCCTGGCCGAGGGAGAGGATCGCTCCGACGGCGATTGCCGGCGTGTCCGGCCTTTGTTTGCGATGGGCGACCTACCCAGATGCTCAGGAGGGAGAGGCGCATCTCGGGGTGGTGTTAGCTATCGTAGAGGAGTGCTGTAACGGGAGCAGTAGGGCTTGCAGTGGAGCAGAGCTTCGGTCGCTGGAGAAAGTGGAGCTACGGTGGAAGAGAGGATGGGCCGAGGCCACGGGGAGGCTCACCGGACTCCATGGGTTGTAGTGGTGGAGGAGGAACGGAGGAAGGGCGCGGCATTGCCGGAATCAAGGGAGACCCGAGGCAGCGCCCCTGGCAATGGTGCGGGTCGGGGAGGAGCTCTGAGGCGAAATGAGGAGCGTGGGAGGCATAGAGGAGGGCGGGGGAGCTGCTGATGAGCTCGAACGGGGAGCGAGGGGGCTACTTATAGCCGGGCGAGGGGCACCCAAGCTGATCGTCACCGAGTGAGTCCTGCCACGGCTCTGCCGGCTGCAGCAGTCACGGGGGGCACGGGAAGACGCCGAGGAGGAAGCGGACTAGCGCCAGAGAGTCACGGAGATGAGCAGCGCTCAGAGATGGGAGGAGGAAGAGGACAGAGGAGGAAGGCGACGGTGCACACAGGCACACAAGCGTCGATACCGGCTAGTTGAGAAGAAAACAAAGGGGGGGGAGTCCAGCAGGAAGGGAACGGTGAGGGGGAGCCGTAGGACATTGACAAGGGCGCCAGAACCGGTCGGAGTGACGCTACCGACGACTACAGAGTGCAGACCACCATTTTGGCCGGCTGCTCTCGTGGTCACCACGAACAAGGCGCGCTCTCGACTCTTTAATGATGCCAGCTCATGTCTATAGCGTCCGTCCAATATAGAGCAATATTGCGGTAAATAGACGAGCAAAGACACATGGAGTGGAGTAAACCAAGCTCTACAAGTTTGTTGTAGCAAACTTGGCCACATCCTTGAGATCAAACCAGGGAGGTTAAAAAGTAAACTTGTTGTCTCGGAGGCTTAGGCTAGTAAGGACTACATTCTAGGGAATTATGACAACATTAGGACAAGAATTTAACATAGTTGCAGTGCAACTGCCAAATCGAGCCCAGAAGCTAAATCATGAAGTAACACTCACTAGGAGTGTTGGATTGGGCTAAAACTTGGCAAAACTTGATGATTTGGACATATAATGATGCTGTAAAAATTTCATACCAAATGGACTTGCCAAAATGGTACTTCCTTCCTGAGGGAAAATGGCTAGATGAAATGAGCCAAGATCTTGTATAGATAGGTTATATGGATAGCAGAAGGCTTAGGAAAATTTTCAGCCATAATGGAGCAAGATAAATATACTTGCTGCACAAACTGAAAATTTGGACAACAACAAAGAATTGATCCTGGGCTCACATGGATCAATGGAATGAGATGAATTTTGGAGGAGGGTGATGATATGATCATTAGAGATTGATGGAAAAGTTTCAGCTCATTTTGATTATCTATGAGGGTACTTCCTTCACAGACAAGCAAGTATGAACAGAAACTTGAGAAAATTGCAGAGGAAGATTGGATGAAGATATTGATTTGATTTTTGGTATCGAGAGGTGATTTATCAAATTTAATCACCCTGCAAAATTTCAGCTCAAATGGATCAAGGGTTCAAGCACTTCCTCTGCAAAAGTTTCATACAGGGCAGGAACTTGCATTGGATCATGTGCTCAAATTATGACCCTTGAAACATGGTTTGGATGGAAATGGTGAAAATACATCAAGTACAAGCTCCACAAATTATTTGGGAATTTTCCTTGCTACAAAAAAGGTAGCTCCTTTGGAAAATGGGAGAAATGCAATATTGGCTTAAAATAGGAAAAAAACAATTTTCCTTATTTTATTATGGCCAATATTTTTGCCAGAGCTAGGATTGGACATAAATATTATCTCCACAAATTTTCATGAATTTAGGGGATGAGTAGCTATGCCTTTGGATTTTATTCCTCAGAAAGGCATAAGAAGGAATAAATCCCAAATGGAAAATATTGCAGAAGACTTAGCAATATTTTTGCATATCCAAGATTTGAAAGGGTAGGAGGATCTTTGAGAAGAGTTGGAAGATCAATAGATCAAGGGAAATGATGGCTCCTTTGTAATCACAAAGGAAATATTCAAATTCCAAAAATTGGAATTAGGGTTTTGATGGATTTGAGATGATGCAAATGGGGTCTTGCCCAGTAACAATGACATGAGCAAGGTTTTGAAAAGGTTGAAAATGACAAGAATTCTCAGAGTCATCCAGCAAACTCAAGAGAAAATTTGAAAAATGATTGCCAGTAAGGAGTAATAGCACAAAAATTAATAACCCAATTTTGGGGCTGTTACAACTCTTCCCCCTTAAAAGAATCTCGTCCTAGAGATTCCTAGGGTTACAACAACAATGAAAAGACAACCACTCTGGGGAAAAACCTCTAGGTTAATTTTAACCCTTTGGTCAGATACAGACGTGTTGAGATACCGATAATTGGTAGACCCACGGGGAGATATGGGCAAAACAGGGTTACCTCCACGGCTAGGGGCACTCGAGATCAGACTCCCGAAAAAATGTTGGATGCACCCCAATGAACAGTGGTTTCACCTGCTGACACATGGGTCCAGGGCCCACCGGCAGCCTCATTCGTCTACCTCTAGCTTGCTGCTTCTTCTTTGTCGCTGCTCCGCGTGCGGCTTGGCGCAGCCCGCATCTAGCTCCTAGGGCGATGATGACCCTAGTACCGTAGTGCGCGACATGCATGGTGCCGGTGCAAAGAGCACTCACATCGCGGGCCAGCACCTTGTCGGCACTGCTCGTGGATTCGCCTCCTAGACGCCGGTGATCGAGCGACGAGCGGTTCTCCTGGACCTCGCTCACCGTACACCGGGGTTGGGCTATAAAAGACGGCAGCGCGGCTACCCTTCAATGCACAACCACAATGCCTCTCTAGTACCTCTTTGGTTTGGGCGAGATCGAGCCAAGCTCTTTCGGCAAGGAAGTGTTCTTGGCGGTGCTGTGGTTGTTCCTCGTGGCACTGCTGGGCACGCTGATTGGCTCGTCGATCCTCCTGCTGATACTCATTAGGAATGATTGGGCCCAGAACAATGTACGACTAGGTGCAGTGGCTCGAGATGCGGATGAAGATGGTGCGGTGGGTGGTACTCCGCCACGCTTGATTCTCCATCGCTTTGCGTCGACGGAGTAACCGCGTGCTGCGGTGGAGCAGGATGGCGACTTGCCTGCGCCACGCAAGGCAGAGACGATGGTGGTGGTGGGGTCCAGATGCAGGTGAGGTGGCTGCACTAGCTCAGGAATCACACTGGGTACGGGGGAAATTTCGCGGATCGCTCCATGAAAAAGTAGGTGTCGAGGTAGAATCGGAGTTGAAATATGTATTGTGGTAGATGTACTAGATCGAGTGAAATAAAGTTGGCAATGTTCCTCCGGAAATGAAATCGGGAAAAATAATTAGAGACGAGGAATTTCCGGATGGAAATGCTTCTGCGGGCTCTGGATTTGGAAATCCAGCACACGGGGTATGCACAGATTGAGATGGATAGGTAACTTTGCATTCCCCCGAGTACTGCCCTAAATGTACTCGCGGATGAACCGGGTATGCGTGTAGTATGCAGTACAATCTAAACTAACAAACAGACAGATGGAACGAATACGCAAAGGAAAAACACATCGAACAAATCATACTAAAGTGTTTTAATGCTAGTGGGTATATGTACTCCTGGCATACATATACCTACACCAGCGCGCATTTTATTATAGACTCGAGACGAGTCAATGTTGTTTAGTGTATGTGCTCTAATTATTAAAATCTTGTTAGAAACTCATTGCCAACCCAATCAAACATTTCTGCTTGATAGAGAGACAATCAAAAACAAAAAGCAAGAAAGCATACATAAAACACATCATACGGGTTACAAACAGTGCAAGCATACAACAAAGCATGAAAGCGCTACGCGCTAAAAGAAATAACTCACTCCGGGATACATAGTTCTACCCTCATATCAAGGATGAACATACTGACTGCCCTACTCACAGAATCATCTCACTGCGTGACTGAGGTCACACAAAGGGCTGGTCTTGTTGGGGCTCTCCTGGAGGACAAAGACTGAGCCAATCTCCACCTTCATCATCGGACACTTCTATGGGTTGGGGCTCAGCTGCTGGGGGTGCGACTGGAACTGATCAAAGCAAATGTTGCTGGTGAATATGGTAAAAAGCCCTGTTAAAGGAGTCGAGGGTGATGATGCCTGGCTTCACCCACGGCACAGGCTGCGAGGGTAGCACTGGGCTAGATGGCTTTAGATGCAAATCGACGAGCCTCATAATAAGCTTCCGTGGCAACCCGAGAAGCATCGCGGTCCATGGCTCTAAACTCGGCGAGCATCATCATCCTCTGGGCAGTGATATATTGCACCAGGCGAGCGATTGCTGGGTCATCTTCCTGGACAGTGATGTGATGTTTACTTCCTAATTCTGCCACAACGGGGAAGAAGCAAAACTCCTGCTTCTCCGCCACTTGCGAAAATTGGGTCCGGAGGTATAGGATAGCCTCCACAGCAGCGACCTGAATGGTCAACTCAGTAGTGGGCATGGATCTGCCCTGAAAAATCAAGGGCTGACCATCTTCCGCGGGACTTGGGCAGATATGCACTCTTGCCTCGTATCGGTGAAGGTGAGGAACATGTGCCGACTGAAACAACAGGTAATCAGGGCTAGCATTACAGCCAAGGGCTTTGGTGAGCATCTCAGTAAGCAGGGGTGGGAAGCCAGCATGATTAACTGCGAAGGTTCGGGTGTAAAATTTGGGTGCTTTGAGAGAGTGAGTAATGGCTTCGGATTTACTAGCTAGGCTTCTCTGTAGAGACATGGCTGATTGAACGGGGAGCGATGCGGCTAGCGGAAAGGGGGCTTTATAGGCAGCTATGCGAGACACACCCGCATGGCGTGGACCCTTTCCCTAAATGGCGAAGGGCATGCTGTATGGCCAACCAGAATGGATAGGGTTGCTATCTGATCCGCAAAAAACCAGGCGGGGACAGTGGGGTAGGGACGTGTCATTCCTGGCTGCACCACCTGTTGCTCAACACTGGTCATGCCGGAGGCTAGGGATGGTTCAATTCCCTTAGGGTCATTATGGGTTAATGGTAGCGGTGATCTAATTCTAGGATAACCTATGCCAACCTGGCTGCGCTATTACCATCTCCTGTGGCACCCCGATCCGCGTGGAGCAGGGGGCCTTCACGCATCAGCCCAGGATAACACCTGACGCATGATAGGTCCACGATACATCATTCCAGGTACAAGAATATTCCTCAAATACATGTATAGAGGATTACATCATTGATGAATACAATCATCTAGCATAGCTCTAAGGCTATTTGAAAGGTGGCGAAAGTCTTGGTTTGGCAGCTCGATGACTCTGGCTGCGCTCCACAACTCATAGGATTGGCAAGGTTACGACCTAGCGCGACCAATCAAGCAAACAATCTAGGCACGACCTACAAACTGGCATGACACGCCAGGTCAGTACATTGAATGTACTTGCAAGACAACCAATTATATAGCATCCAAACGAACAGATGACAAAGCAAGAACCAAGCGCATGCAACAAACTATCTCATATCAATTACTAAACATGACATGATATAGGTCAACTAAGCATGAACAACATCACAGCATCTAGTAACATGACAATAACATGACATGTCAAAACATGCTTCTAACATGGCAATGACATAACATGGCATATCATATCATTTCAATCATGGCATAATTTAGCATATAAATCAAAGCATGGCATGGTAACATGAAACTATACTAAAAGTACACTACCAGTTATCTCCAATGAAGACATAACATATTAACTTGATTCAACAACCTCTTACTTTTCCTAGGCTCTCATCGAGACCTCGTCTCGTGATCATATCAAAACATCACCGTGACTTCTCACACCTATCTCATAGTCCAAGTCACCATATTCTTTATCACACATTAGTTATTTAAGGTTTATCCTCCATTTCGATCAAGACCCGATAGTGTGACCTACTACGAACTGTGCCCATGACCGAGGACGCGGCTATCGATAGATTTAACACACACACTCTGCAGAGGTAGCACACTTTACCCACACCACAGAACCCATGGCCTCACCCTCCCGTTCGGGTGGACCAACGGTGTTCTGACAAAACCAAATTACTGCCATGACACTCTCCCGGCCACTCCAACCAACACCCCTTCTAGGTTCAGTCCTGGGTGACCCCGTCTCTACCAAAGGCATCAACGGCCACCATTGTGGCAACACATAAACGGTCCCAAACATGGACATAAGCTCAGAAACAAACCTGGGCACACAAGGCTTATGTCCGCCTACCTGATCAGGGTAGCGCGCGCCCATAACCTTCCCTCCTTGGAGGCACCGGCGAGAGGCATGACAATAGATCGCATTAAGGCCTTCCCATAAAGGCAAATGTGGCTGCACTAAGAAGAAGTTCGATTTGGTGGCACTATGACTCGATCCCATCGATGACGGAGGAGACTTGTTATTATTAAGTCATGTTATTATATTCTCCATCATCATCAACATGCAAGCATGATTAACATTGATGCAATAATGATCATGAACATACAAATGCATGAATGAAATACCAAGCTTCTCGAGTGAACAACTATAACATAAAGAACATGGCAATACCAGGTACTAACATATCAATGGTGTACTACAATCATCATAACATTTATATCAATGACATGAAACTAAAGTAGAGTAGTGACATGGCATTATCAATAACAACATCCTAATTAGCATGGCAAAAAATATCATGAAAACACAAGCATGCATGATAAACATAAAGAATAACGGAATAACTGCAGACGAAAATGATAAGAAACGACTTCAACTACACACACAGAAGGTGCAAGCAAAGTCAACATGCAAGTTCGGGGCTCATGATAAGAGGTTGGCTTGCGTGGGGGTCGAGGAATACTCCGGAAAAAAGTGTAGAATGATCTCTCAGGGGGGCTGTTTACGAGCAAGGGCAAGGAGGTCATTTTCACTATGTGAAAACATAATGAAAATGATACCAACAGAAAGAGCTCGACGAGCAGAGAACATGAGCGCTGGAATCACCTCAATCGGAGTTACGGTTGCAAAGGTACGGCCGATTGAATGGTAGGGACTAATCTGTAAAAGAAATATTCACAGACAGGCCCTTGGCGGTTAAAACAGAAAGCGCACTAAGATAAATATGTTTTCAGAGAAAGGGAAGCGTATCACTGACCGAAGACAAAACGAAGTACATTTTTAGAAACCGAAAACGTATTTCTGTCTGAAGGCACGACGAAGTACGCTTTCGAAAGATGAAAATGTATCCGCGGCAGGGCGTCTCCACTTACGCTAGGTCAACGAGCTGGGTCAACCCCTGAGTGGCTAACTTGTGGGGCCTGCATGAAGGTGGGGCCCGCCCCCGGTCGGTCTTCTCCTTCCTCCCGCTCGGACATGCACCTGGCCGAGGGAGAGGATCGCCCCGACGGTGATTGCCGGCGCGTCCTACCGCCGTTCACGACGGGCGACCTACCCAGATGCTCAGGAGGGAGAGGTGCATCTCGGGGTGGTGTTAGCTGCCGTCGAGGAGTGCTTAACGGGAGCAGCAGGGCTTGCGGCAGAGCAAAGCTTCGGCCACCGGGGAAAGTGGAGCTACGGTGGAGGAGATGATGGGCCAAGGCCACGAGGAGGCTCGCCGGACTCCAAGGGTTGCAGTGGTCGAGGAGGAATGAAGGGAGGGGCACGACATCGGCGGAATCGAGGGAGACCCGAGGCGGCGGCCGTGGCAATGGTGGGGGTCGGGAAGGAGCTCCGGGGCGAAATGAGGAGCATGGGAGGCGTAGAGGAGGGCGGGGGACCTGCTGATGAGCTCGGACGGGGCGCGAGGGGGCTACTTATAGCCGGGCGAGGGGCACCCGAGCCGGTCACTGCCGAGTGAGTCCGGCCACGGCTCTGCCGGCTGCAGCAGTCATGGGGGGGGGCACGGGAAGACGCCGAGGAGGAAGCAGACGAGTGCCAGAGAGTCACGGAGACGAGCAGCGCTCGGAGACAAGAGGAGGAAGAGGACAGAGGAGGAAGGCGACGGCGCACACGGGCGAACACTGTGCGGCGTCAGTACCGGCTAGTCGTGGAAGAAAACGAAGAGGGAGAGGAGTCCAGCAGGAAGGGGATGACGAGGGGGAGCTGTAGGACATTGATGAGGGCGCCAGAACCGGTCGGAGCGATGCTATCGACGACTACAGTGCGCAGACCACCATTTTGGCCGACTGCTCTCGTGGTCACCATGGACAAGGCGCGCGCTCGACTCTTTAATGATGCCAGCTCATGTCTACAGTGTAGTCCGTCAAATATAGAACAATATTGCGGTAAATAGACGAGCAAAGACATAGGAAGTGGAGTAAACCAAGCTCCACAATTTTGCTATAGCAAACTTGGCCACATCCTTGAGATCAAACCAGAAAGGTTAAAAAGTAAACTTGTTGTCCGGGAGGCTTATGCTAGTAAGGACTACGGTCCTGGGAATTATGGGAGCATTAGGACAAGAATTTAACATAGTTGTAGTGCAACTGCCAAATCTGGCCCAAAAGCTAAATCATGAAGTAACACTCACTAGGTGTGTTGGATTGGGCTAACACTTGGAAAAGCTTGATGATTTGGACATATAATGATTCTGTAAAAATTTCATACCAAATGGGCTTGCCAAAATGGTACTTCCTTCACAACTATTATTTCTACCCAGAAACTTGGGAAAAACCCTAAGGGAAAATGGCCAGATGAAATGAGCCAAGATCTTGTATAGACAGGTTATATGGATAGTAGAAGGCTTGGGAAAATTTTCAGCCATAATGGAGCAAGATAAAATATACTTGCTTCACAAACTGAAAATTTGGACATCAACGAAGAATTGATCCTGGGCTCACATGGATCAATGGAATGAGATGAATTTTGGAGGAGGGAGCTGATATGATCATTATAGATTGATGGAAAAGTTTCAGGTCATTTTGATTATCTATGAGGGTACTTCCTTCACAGACAAGAAAGTATGAACAGAAACTTGAGAAAATTGCAGAAGAAGATTGATTTGATTTTTGGTATCGAGAGGTGATTTATCAAAGTTAATCACCCTGCAAAATTTCAGCTCAAATGGATCAAGGGTTCAAGCACTTCCTTTGCAAAAATTTCAGACAGGGCAGAAACTTGCATTGGATCATGTGCTCAAATTATGACCCTTGAAACATAGGTTTGGATGGAAATGGTGAACATACAGCAAGTACAAGCTCCACAAATTATTGAGGAATTTTCCTTGCTATAAAAATGGTAGCTCCTTTGGAAAATGGCAGAAATGCAATATTGGCTTAAAATAGGAAAAAGCCATTTTCCTTATTTAATTATGGACAATATTTTTGCCCGAGCTAGGATTAGACATAAATATCATCTCCACAAATTTTCATGAATTTAGGGGATAACTAGCTATGCCTTTGGATTTTATTCCTCAGAAAGGCAAAAGAAGGAATAAATCCCAAATGGAAAATATTGCATAATACTTAGCAATATTTTTGCATATCCAAGATTTGAAAGGGTAGGAGGATTGCTACGTCTTGAGCTAGCGTTGGTTTTCCCCGAAGAGGAGAGGGTGATGCAGCAAAGTGTAGCGTAAGTATTTCCCTCAGTTTTGAGAACCAAAGTATCAATCCAGTAGGAGGCTCCTCAAAAGTCCCACGCACCTACACAAACAAACTGAGAACTCGCAACCAACACAATAAAGGGGTTGTCAATCCCTTCACGGTCACTTACAAAAGTGAGATCTGATAGAGATAGTATGATAAGATAAATATATTTTTGATATTTTATAATATAGATGCAAGAAAGTAAAGATGCAAATAAAAGTAAATTGAAAGCAAATATGATAAGAGATAGACCCGGGGGCCATAGGTTTCACTAGAGGCTTCTCTCGAGAGCAGAAGTATTACGATGGGTGAACAAATTACTGTCGAGCAATTGATAGAAAAGCGAATAATTACGACATTATCTAGGCATGGTCATGTATATATGCATCACGTCCATAACAAGTAGACCGACTCCTGCCTGCATCTAGTACTATTACTCCACACATCGACCGACTCCTGCCTACATCTAGAGTATTAAGTTCATAAGAACAGAGTAACGCCTTAAGCAAGATGACATGATGTAGAAGGATAAACACATGCAATATGATATAAACCACATCTTGTTATCCTCGACGGCAACAATACAATACGTGTCTTGCAAGCCTTTCTGTCACTGGGTAAGATCATCGCAAGATTGAACCCAAAGCTAAACACTTCTCCCATGGCAAAAAAGATCAATCTGGTAGGCCAAACCAAACTGATAATTCGAACAGACTTGTAAAGATAACTCAATCATACATAAAAGAATTCAGAGAAGATTCCAATGTTATTCATAGATAAACTTGATCATAAACCCACAATTCATCGGATCTCGACAAACACACCGCAAAAAGAGATTACATCGAATAGATCTCCACAAGAGAGGGGGAGAACATTGTATTGAGATCCAAAAAGAGAGAAGAAGACATCTAGCTAATAACTATGGACCCGTAGGTCTATGGTAAACTACTCACAACTCATCGGAGAGGCTATGGTGTTGATGTAGAAGCCCTCCGTGATCGATTCCCCCTCCGGCAGAGTGCCGCCGAAGGCTCCAAGATGGAATCTCGCGGATATAGAAGGTTACAGCGGTGGAAATTGTGTTTCGTGGTGCTCCTGGATGTTTTCGGGGTTCGTGGATATATATAGGAGGAAGAAGTACGTCGGTGGACGCCCGAGGGGCCCACGAGACAGGGGGGCGCGCCCTACAGGGGGGGGGCGCCCTCCTATCTCGTGGGGCCCTTGGAGCTTTCTTGACTTGCACTCCAGGCTCTCCGGATCAGATTTGTTCCAAAAATAACGCTCCCAAAGGTTTCATTCCGTTTGGACTCCGTTTGATATTCCTTTTCTTTGAAATACTGAAATAGGCAAAAAAACAGCAATATGGGTTGGGCCTCCGATTAGTAGGTTAGTCCCAGAAATGATATAAATGTGTAGAATAAAGCCCATAAACATCCAAAAGGGGTAATATAATAGCATGGAACAATCAAAAATTATAGATACGCTGGAGACGTATCAAGCATCCCCAAGCTTAATTCCCGCTCTTCCTCGAGTAGGTAAATGATAAAAACAGAATTTTTGATGTGGAATGCTACCTAGCATAATTCATAATGTAATTTTCTTTCATTGTGGCATGAATGTTCAGATCCAAATGAATACAAAATAAAAGTTCATAAAGACATAAGAAATAGTAATACTTCAAGCATACTAATCTAGGTAATCATGTCTTCTAAAAATAACATGGCTAAAGAAAGTTATCCCTACAAAATCATATGGTCTGGCTGTTGCTCTATCTTCATCACACAAAGTATTTAATCATGCACAACCCCAATGATGAGCCAAGCAATTGTTTCATACTTTAATAATCTCAAACTCTTTCAACTTTCATGCAATACATGAGCGTGAGCCATGGACATAGCACTATATGTGGAATAGAATGGTGGTTGTGGAGAAGACAAAAAGGAGAAGATAGTCTCACATCAACTAGGCGTATCAACGGACTATGGAGATGCCCATTAATAGATATCAATGTGATTGAGTAGGGATTGCCATGCAACGGATGCACTAGAGCGATAAATATATGAAAGCTCAACAAAAGAAACTAAGTGGGTGTGCATCCAACTCGCTTGCTCACGAAGACCTAGGGCACTTTTGAGGAAACCCATGATTGGAATATACAAGCCAAGTTCTATAATGAAAAATTCCCACTAGTATATGAAAGTGACAACATATGAGACTCTCTATCATGAAGATCATGGTGCAATTTTGAAGCACAAGTGTGGAAAAAAAGATAGTAGCATTGTCCCTTCTCTCTTTTTCTCTCATTTTATTTTTTTCTTCTCTTTTTTTTCTTTGGCCTTTTTTGGCCTTTCTCTTTTTCTTTTCTTTTTCTCTTTTTCTTTTTTCTTTTTGTAAAGCCTGAAGTCTCATCCCGACTTGTGGGGGAATCATAGTCTTCATCATCCTTTCCTCACGAGGACAATGCTATAATAATGAATATCATCACACTTTTATGGATTTACAACTCAAAGTTAGAACAACATGTATGAAAATTATGAAGGTGGCCTTGCCACAAATACGATGTCAACTACATGATCATGCAAAGAGCAATATGACAAAAGTAATGTGTGTCATATGAACAGAACGGTGGAAAGTTGCATGGAAATATATCTCAGAATAGCTATGGAAATGCCATAATAGGTAGGTATGGTGGCTGTTTTGAGGAAGGTATATAAAGGGTTTATGATACCGGCGAAAGTTGCGCGGCACAAGAGAGGCTAGCAATGGTGGAAGGGTGAAAGGGTGCATATAATCCATGGACTCAACATTAATCAAAAGAACTCATATACTTGTTGCAAAAATTTAGAAGTCATCAAAAACCAAAGCACTACGTGCATGCTCCTAGGGGGATAGATTGGTAGGAAAAGACCATCGCTCGTCCCCGACTGCCACTCATAAGGAAGACAATCAATAAATAAAATTGTGCTCCAACTTCATCACAAAGCGGTTCACCATACGTGCATGCTACGGGAATCACAAACTTCAACACAAGCATTCTTTAAATTCATAATCACCCAACTAGCATGACTTTAATATTACTACCTCCATATCTCAAAACAATTATCAAGTATCAAGTTGATCATAGCATCCAATTCACTTCCTATGATAGTTTTTATTATACCCAACTTGGATGCTCATCATTCTAGGATCAACTTTGTGATAATAGAAAATACCATGCTGTTCTAAAAGACTCTCAAAATGATATAAGTGAAGCATGAGAGAATAGCAATTTCTTCAAAATTAAGACACCACCGTCGTGCTCTAAAAGATAAAAGTAAAGCACTAGAGCAAAAACTATCAAGCTCAAAAGATATAAGTGAAGCACATAGAGTATTCTAGCAAATTCTAATCAAATAAGATTCTCCCAAAAGGTGTGTACAGAAAGGATGATTGTGGTAAACTAAAAAGCAAAGACTAATATAATACACGACGCTCCAAGCAAAACACATATCATGTGGCGAATAAAAATATAGCTCCAAGTAAAGTTACCAATGAACGAAGATGAAAGAGGGGATGCCTTCCCGGGGCATCCCCAAGCTTAGGCTTTTGTCTACTCTTGAATATCTTGGGGTGTCATGGGCATCCCCAAGCTTAGGCTCTTGCCACCCTTTATTCCATAGTCCATAAAGGCTTTACCCAAAACTTGAAAACTTCACAACACAAAACTCAACAGGAAATCTTATAAGCTCTATTAGTGAAAGAAAACAAAACCACCACATAAGGTACTGCAATGAACTCATTATTTATTTATTTTAGTGTTAAAACTACTGTATTCCAACTTCCTTATGGTTCATAAACTAATTTACAAGCCATAGATGCATTGAAATAAGCAAACAACACACGAAAAACAGAATCTGTCAAAAACAGAACAGTCTATAGCAATCTGTAACTAACGCAAACTTATGGAACTCTAAAAATCCTACAAAAATAGGACGTACTGGAAAATTTGTCTATTGATCAGTATCAAAAAGAATCAATGCAAAATCGAGTTTCTGTGATTTATTGAATTTTTTCTCGTGAGCGCAAAGTTTCTGTTTTTCAGCAGAATCAAATCAACTATCATCATAGTTTATCCTATAGGTTCTACTTGGCACAAACACTAATTAAAAAATAAAAACACATCTACATAGAGAGTAGATGCAACATTTATTCCTAAACAGGAGCAAAAACAAAAAACATAAAGAAAAATTGGGTTGCCTCCCAACTAGCGCTATCGTTTAACGCCCCTAGCTAGGCGTAAAAGCAAGGATAAATCTAACTAGTGCCATCTTTGGCACTTGATTCATAAGTAGCACACATGATAGATTCATAAGGTAATTTGACTTTCTTTCTTGGAAAGTGGTCCATGCCTTTCTTTAAAGGAAATTGGAATCTAATGTTCCCTTCCTTCGTATCAATAATCGCACCAATCATTCTAAGAAAATGTCTACCAAGAATAATAGGGCAAGAAAGATTGCAATCTATGTCAAGAACGATAAAATCTACGGGGCACCAAATTTCTATTAGAAACAATAAGAACATCATTGATCCTTCCCATAGGCTTTTAATGGTGGAATCCGCAAGGTGCAAATTTAACGAGCAATCATCAAGATCATGAAAATCTAGAATATCACATAAAGTTTTCAGAATTGTGGAAACACTAGCACCCAAATCACACAAAGCAAAACACTCAAAATCTTTAATTCTAATCTTTATAGTAGGTTCCCACTCATCATTAAGTTTTCTAGGTATAGAAACTTCCATGTTCAGTTTTTGTTCATAAGATTGCAACAAGGCATCAACGATATGTTTGGTAAAAGCTTTATTTTGACTGTAAGCATGAGGAGAATTAACAACGGACTGCAACAAGGAAATAAAACCTTTTAAAGAGCAATTATCATAATCAAATTCCTTGAAATCTGAGATAGTAGGTTCAATATTAGAAGTTGAAGATTCTCCAATCTCTCTTTTACCAAATTTAACATCACGATCTAAAGATTCCGAATTTTTGGGACGCCTTCTAGGCAAAGTTGATTCATCATCACTCCCATAATCATCAAAATTCATATTGCAAAACATAGATCTAATCGGAGACGCATCAATCACTTTGAGATCCTCGTCATTATTTTCATGTAGACTAGAAGAACACGCTTTTATAAAGCTTTCCTTTTTTGCACGCAATCTAGCGGTTCTTTCCTTGCACTCGTCAATGGAAATTCTCATTACTTTGAGAGACTCATTGATATCATGTTTAGGAGAAGAAGATCCAAGTTTAAGAGAATTAACATCAAGCAAAAGTCTATCAACGTTCCTAGCCAAATCATCAACTTTGAGTTTTTCTTCAAGCAAGGCATTAAAATTCTTTTGAGAAATCATAAATTCTTTAACACTATTCTCAAAATCAGAGGGCATCTTATTAAAATTACCATAAGAATTATTGTAGGAATTTCCATAATTATTAGAGGAATTACTAGGGAACGGTCTAGCATTAAAATTTCCTCTATAAGCATTGTTTCCAAAACTATTCCTACCAACAAAATTCACATCCAAAGATTCATTATCATTCTCAATCAAGGAAGACAAATGCATATCATTTGGATCAAGAGGAGTATTTTTAGTAGCAAACATATTCATAAGTTCATCCATCTTTCCACTCAGAACATTGATTTCTTCTATAGCATGCACTTTTTTTACTAGAAGATCTTTCGGTGTGCCATTGAGAATAATTAGCCATAATATTATCAAGCATTTTTGTAGCATCTCCTAACGTAATTTCCATAAACATGCCTCCCGCGGCCGAATCTAAGAGATTTCTAGAGGCAAAGTTCAAACCGGCATAAAATTTTTGTGTGATCATCCATAAATTCAAACCATGAGTAGGGCAATTGCGAAGCATCAATTTCATTCATTCCCAAGATTGGGCAACATGCTCATGATCAAGTTGTTTAAAATTCATAATATCGTTCCTAAGAGTGATGATCTTAGCGGGAGGAAAATACTTAGAGATAAAAGCATCTTTGCACTTGTTCCAAGAATCAATACTATTTTTGGGCAAAGACGAAAACCAAATTTTAGCATGATCTCTAAGTGAAAACAGAAATAACCTCAATTTGACAATATTGTTATCCGTATCTTTCTTCTTTTGCATATCACACAAATCAACAAAATTGTTTAGGTGAGTAGCGGCATCTTCACTAGGAAGGCCGGCGAATTGATCTTTCATAACAAGATTCAGCAAAGCAGCATTGATTTCACAAGACTCAACATCATTAAGAGGAGCAATCGGAGTACTAAGGAAATCATTATTATTTGTATTCGAGAAGTCACACAACTTGGTATTATCTTGTGCCATGGCAACAAGTAATCCTACACACAAGCAAACAGAAAAATGGCAAGCGAAAAGAGAGGAGGAGCTTGGGAAAGAGAGGGTGAAT
>NC_041389.1:390836397-390921088 GCF_002162155.2 Triticum dicoccoides | reverse complement strand
GGGGGGAGAGGAAAACGAGAGGCAAATAATGTAAATGCGAGGGAGATGGATTTGTGATGGGTACTTGGTATGTCTTGACTTGAGCGAAGACCTCCCCGGCAACGGCGCTAGAAATCCTTCTTGCTACGTCTTGAGCTAGCGTTGGTTTTCTCCGAAGAGGAGAGGGTGATGCAGCAAAGTGTAGCGTAAGTATTTCCCTCAGTTTTGAGAACCAAGGTATCAATCCAGTAGGAGGCTCCTCAAAAGTCCCACGCACCTACACAAACAAACTGAGAACTCGCAACCAATGAAATAAAGGGGTTGTCAATCCCTTCACGGTCACTTACGAAAGTGAGATCTGATAGAGATAGTATGATAAGATAAATATATTTTTGGTATTTTATAATATAGATGCAAGAAAGTAAAGATGCAAATAAAAGTAAATTGAAAGCAAATATGATAAGAGATAGACCCGGCGGCCATAGGTTTCACTAGAGGCTTCTCGCGAGAGCATAAGTATTACGGTGGGTGAACAAATTACTGTCGAGCAATTGATAGAAAAGCGAATAATTATGACGTTATCTAGGCATGATCATGTATATAGGCATCACGTCCATAACAAGTAGACCGACTCGTGCCTGCATCTACTACTATTACTCCACACATCAACCGACTCCTGCCTGCATCTAGAGTATTAAGTTCATAAGAACAGAGTAACGCCTTAAGCAAGATGACATGATGTAGAAGGATAAACACATGCAATATGATATAAACCCCATCTTGTTATCCTCGATGACAACAATACAATACGTGTCTTGCAACCCTTTCTGTCACTGGGTAAGATCACCGCAAGATTGAACCCAAAGCTAAACACTTCTCCTATGGCAAAAAAGATCAATCTAGTAGGCCAAACCAAACTGATAATTCAAAGAGACTTGTAAATATAACTCAATCATACATAAAATAATTCAGAGAAGATTCCAATATTATTCATAGATAAACTTGATCATAAACCCACAATTCATCGGATCTCGACAAACACACTGCAAAAAGAGATTACATCGAATAGATCTCCACAAGAAAGGGGGAGAACATTGTATTGAGATCCAAAAAGAGAAAAGAAGCCATCTAGCTAATAACTATGGACCCGTAGGTCTGTGGTAAACTACTCACAACTCATCGGAGAGGCTATGGTGTTGATGTAGAAGCCCTCCGTGATCGATTCCCCCTCCGGCAGAGTGCCGGCGAAGGCTCCAAGATGGGATCCCGCGGATACAGAAGGTTACAGCGGTGGAAATTGTGTTTCTGGTGCTCCTGGATGTTTTCGGGGTCCGTGGATATATATAGGAGGAAGAAGTACGTCGGTGGACGCCCGAGGGGCCCACGAGACAGGGGGCACCCTACAGGGGGGTGCCCTCCTATCTCGTGGGGCCCTTGGAGCTTTCTTGACTTGCACTCCAGGCTCTCCGGATCAGATTTGTTCCAAAAATAACGCTCCTGAAGGTTTCATTCCGTTTGGACTCCGTTTGATATTCCTCTTCTTCGAAATACTGAAATAGGCAAAAAACAACAATATGGGCTGGGCCTCCGGTTAGTAGGTTAGTCCCAAAAATGATATAAATGTGTAGAATAAAGCCCATAAACATCCAAAAGGGGTAATATAATAGCATGGAATAATAAAAAATTATAGATACGTTGGAGACGTATCAAGGATCTCTGAGAAGAGTTGGAAGAACAACAGATCAAGGGAAATGATGTCTCCTTTGTAATCACAAAGGAAATATTCAAATTCCAAAAATTGGAATTAGGGTTTTGATGGATTTGAGATGATGCAAATCAGGTCTTGCCCAGTAACAAAGACATGAGCAAGGTTTTGAAAAGGTTGAAAATGACAAGAATTCTCAAAGTCATCCAGCAAACTCAAGAGAAAATTTGAAAAATGATTGCCAGGAAGGAATAACGGCACAAAAATTGATAACCCAATTTTGGGGCTATTACACATAGCAGGCCTCTACCACCTTACTTTTCTGTCCTGTACCCCTATTTCATAGCGAGAGCATTCACAATGATGCCATGTATACTCATTGTTGTACGGACTAGGGTGCCACACTTCTCGCTGTGGCTAATTTTCCAGTGATACCACCAGAGGTACCAAGCTGCTACCATAATCATCTCAAGTCCATTTGCAATTGGGATCCTTGCTTCTCCCTCGAGGTCCGAACAGAGTAGCTCCTCTAGAATAACTGAACCCAACCTCTCTTGTGCTACAACATTCTCAGTCGTAAGTTTCAAACCTAGTTCCTCCCTTCATATGACGATCTGTTAATGTGCAGTAGCCTGGAACGATCCCGTGTAACACCCGCGAGTTGAACACATGTACTTTAGTAGGGATAGTTCTTCCCCAAAGTGCCTTCCACACAGGATGTGGATCAATTCTGCCGCCTCCCAAGTCTAAACGAGTTCTCTTCCTATATTCATTTTTCCATGTAATATGATACGCTGAGTGGACAGTAAAGCATCCTGACTTCAAAAAATGCCATGAGATGAAATCAGATTGTCCATGAGAGGACAACAGAATTTGCAATATCCTCTCTGCATCAACCGGCCAGAGAAGCAAAATAATAATAGTTTTGCAGTCTCCCAAATACTTTGTCCATGAGAATCAGTTATCTTGATTTACATTGTTGTTCCAAAGAACTAATTCTATGGGAGAGATAAATAATAAAGATATGCATCCTTTAGTGCTTATTCCAAAATGCCATGAAGGTTTTACTTCATTTTTTGGGAGCATAACGAAACAAAAGGTATAACCAGTTGCACTAGCAAGTACTAGTAATCTGAAAGATATCTAGATGCTCTCATGGAAAGTCAACGCACGCTACCCTGTTATCCTTTTTCAATAATAAAAAATGCATGCAGACGTATTTCGGAGAGACCATGTTTGATTAGGTTTGATTCTTGTGTTTTCGATTGGTTTGCTTGTTTGCATAGGGAGGGACAAGGAGTTAAGAGAAAGAGAAGGATCATCACCTCTATTTGCATGTCAAATCTGAAGTGGAGAACTGCATCAAGTATCTGAAGAAGAAGAAGAAAGAGGAGGATACCTATAGGAGTACAATGCCAAGTCTTCTATATCAGGCAACAAATGGTTCTGATGCAGAAATACCCACATTTGAACCCTGAGACTGAGATGATCACTTTGTCATTAGTTAGGATCCAAACCAATTATTTATACTGTTCATGTTTATCTTTTATATACACAGTTACTTTCTATTTTTTACTTCAAATTAATTGCAGTTTATTCAAATTGGAAGGATCAATAAATATTAAAAACTAAGTTTAGAACTCTCATTCCACATGGTGACTGAGTGAAGGACCAGAAGCTTTCCTAGTCACTAAATGTTCTTCTGTTAATATCTACCAGTATATTATGCTAAAGGCCAACAAAAGAAACTAAACACACAGTGGTTGTGCGTCACTAGATGGACAGATAGCTGTGTGTTTTTTTACATAATGTTGACAAATAGAATCTCTGTTGGCTGGAATATGTAATGTAATATGAAATCTAACAATGGATGCCACTCCATCAACTCAAACAAATTTTCCATTAAGCATCATGTCTTTGATGTAGCAATCTGAATTTGTCTTCTTGTGCTTATTTGATTGTAAACACAGTAAATTTTCCATGCTTTTGAAGAAATAGACTGACATGGGATGTTAAACAAAATTGACATGGTCTACATGCTAGGGTCATGGTAAGGTCACTACCTAATATGTCATGTTTGAGTAAGCAACTTTTATGAATTTTGCCATGATAATGTGTCAAACATTTGTCGTGTCACTTTACAAAAATGTCATGTCCTCAAATGCAAATTTCTCTAAAAAATGCCATGTTTGAGCAGACAAAAAAATCTGGATTTTTCCATATGATTTTCCAAAAAATATAACACATTATTTAGAACATTTCTCTTAATTATTAAATGGTCTACTACTAACATATTCAGAATTTTGCCATGTGTTATCGATAACATGGCAAACTTGTATAACAAATCAGAGATACACATGGCAAACTTTAACCAATTTTCCCTATCAAAAATTTCCATGCACCGGTCAAGCTTTAGATCAGGCATTTATAAATGCAAACAAACAAAGTTTACTAGGATTAGCAACGAGGGATGAGTAGACACTGGAGCACATACATAACAAAAGGATTGCTTCAAAAAAATACAATCTGTAGGACACTGGATGGGATATGAAAATAAAAGGAAGCACATTAAGATGTGACGAGGAGGCAAACCTTGTAGTGTAGGATCATATTATCGGATCTCGGGTTCCGGCAAAACCCTCAAGGTTCGAACACTGGGGTGCACACGAAGATCTCCCCCTACCGAATCACACCCTCAGCCTCGGCGGAATCTCTAAGCTTAGCTCGACGAACTCGCAACACAAAGGACACAAGATTTATAATGGTTCGAGCCACCATCGTGGTGTAATACCCTACTCCAGTGTGGTGTGGTGGATTGCCTCTCGGGCTGAGGATGAACAGTATAAGGGGAAGAACAACCGCCTGAGGTGAGGGGTTCTTGTGCTTGGTGGGTGTGAGGATGGGTTGGATCTAGTCCAAGATGAGATGGCTAAGGCTCAGTTGCCTCCTACTGTGGTGGCTAATCCTATTTATAGAGGCCCTGATCCTCTCCCCAAATATTGAGCGAGAAGGGATGCCACAACAACCAATTTGAAAGGGGAAAACTAGTACAAGTTATCCTGACAAAATCAGTCTTCGCCTGCCAAAGGCTCTGGTGGTGACGCCGCCTTGGTCTCCATGGTGACCTCCGTCTTGCTGTCCTGCTGGTCTTGGTCTCGTTGCACTGATATGGAAACCTTTGCTTGACGCATCAGTACTCCTCGTCTGCGATTGCCTCCTTAGCACCAAAGAGGAAACAAGGACACTGCGCGTGCTGGCGCCCGTGTGGTCTCGATCGTCATGGCTCACGTCATTGGAACCTCACGAGGTTTACCTTGCCTTGATCTCTCCGCCCCTCATGAGCCATCCTGGTGAGGCTGTTCCCGAGGAGGTCTTGTGTCGTCCACCTCGCGAGGCTTGGCCCCTCGCGAGGGTCTCGAATGCTTGTTGGTGAAGATGGGCCGTACATGCCCATTCGCAAAGCCATGCCGTGGGCCACAGGCAGGCAAGTCCGGGGACCCCCATCCCCAGAACGCTGACAGTAGCCCCCTGGCCCAAGGCGCACTCGGGCTTGGCTTCGAGGCGAAGCCAAAGGGCAAGTGCCGAGCGCCGTGGGCCCCAACAGCCTGCGGCCTCGGTCGTCGCATGGCGGTTGTCGGATTTTGGGTTCCGGCAGACCCTTAAGGTTCGAACTCTGGGGTGCGCACGAAGATCTTCCCTCTACCGATCCACGCCCGATCGCCTCACGAGAATCTAAGCTAAATGATGAACAACACAAGGGACGCAAGATTTATACTGGTTTGGGCCACCATTGTGGTGTAATACCCTACTCCAGTGTGTGGTGTTGTGGATTGCCTCAGGGGCTGATGATGAACAGTACAAGGGGAAGGACAGCCTCGCGAGAGGTGTTCTTGAGCTGGTGCGATGAACTGCTTGGGTGAGTTCAATCGCCTCTCTGTCTGATGGGTACTCGATCTGTCCCCATCTCTGTGGTGGCTAGTACTATTTATAGAGGCCTTGGTCCTCTTCCCAAATATTGAGCGGGAAGGGCACCAACAACGGCCATTTTGAAGGGGAACATCTAGTACAAGTTATCCTGACTAAAGTTGGTCTTCGGCTGCCAAAGGCACTGGCGGTGACGCCGTCTTGGGCTCCACGGTGACCTCCATCCTGCCGCTCTGCTGGCCTTGGTCTCGTTGCACTGAAATGGCAACCTTTGCCTGATGCCTCGGTACTCCATGCCTGTGCTTGCCCCCTTTGCACCAAAGAGGAAACAAGGACACTGCGCAGGGACAGACCCACACGACCTGGGAATGATGCAGCCCTAAGGGCGCTCCCAGCTGAAACGAAACTTGAAAGAAGTCACCTGATACCATTGTAGAGTGAGTGCGGAGTAGCTGACGGTGCGTGGTGAAGAAGCCAATGCTCACGAGCCCTAGGAGCTCCGATCCTCGGGAGGCTCGTGAGGTCCAGGTGGCTCGGTGAGGTCCATATCCATTTCTTCCAAGAGCACGTGATGCTTGGCCACCTGAGCTTCCAGAATGCTTCTCATCAGGCGCTGGTGGGTTGCAGCCGCGTCGGCAGGCCGAAGGGCAAGCGAACGTAGTTGTGCGGTGGACCCGCGCAACGCCCCATGCGCGAAGGCCAGAAGCGCTCCTGAGATGCGACTCGATTGAGTGCTGAGTAGTCGATGCAGACGCGCAGCCCGCCATCCTCACCTAGATGGGGAGCCACGCCGGGCAGGCGGTGGTTGCCGCGCATGACTCTCGATTCCTGCAACTCCTGAGTGACCTTGGTGATGAACTCCTGGGGGTTGGGCCCTCCTTGCTTTATGCCTTCCTGAGGGAAACGTGCTGCGAAGCACACCTCCAAGTGGTGCCCGAGCGCCTCCCTCATGATCTCGGCAAAGTTAGTGGCTCCCCAAGAGAGAGCTCCCGAGCCTTGCCCGAGGAGGGCGCCGGGCACGCCTCCCTATGCGACAGAGGGTGGCACCCCTTGGATGGGAGCATGTCCGGATGTGGCGCCTCCGGAGGTGCATGCCTCCTGAGGCCTTGGGCCAGGTGACGTCTTCTTCTTCTTGGGAGCTGCTTCAGGAAGGTTTCCACTTGAGGGAGCACACCGCATCCTTCTCTTCACAAGGGACCGTGATGACTCCGCCACTTCCTGGCATCTTGAGGACATTGTAGCCATGGTGAGTCACTGCCATGAACTTGGCCAGGGCTGGATACCCAAGGATGGCATTGTATGGCAGGCAAATGTGAGCGATGTTGAAGTGAATGAGCTCAGTATGGTAGTTCTTGCAATGTCCAAAGGTGACAGGGAGGCGGACCTGCCTTATCGGGACAGTGGAACCATCAGTGACTCCTGAGAAGGGCTTGGTTGGTTGAAGCTGATCATATGGCACTTGAAGATTGTTGAACGTCTCGACGGACAGGACGTTGAGCCCTGCCCCGCCGTTGATGAGGGTCCTGGTAACTTGCACATTGCTGATGACTAGGGAGCAGAGCATCGAGAGGACTCCGGCCGTTGCTGTGCACTTGAGCTGATCCACTGAGCTGAACGTGATGGCGCATGCAGACCACCTGAGAGGGCACGTGGCCTCAAGCTTGGGAAGGACTGCGTTCACCTCGCGAGCAAACTGCTTGAAGATGCGCTGAGAGGCTAGGGCCTGAGCACCGCCGAAGATGCAAGCGATTGCACGCGGCTCCTGGAAGCCCCCAGCCCCCTCGTCCTGATGATGGTCTTCATTCCTTCTTGGTGGTGGTGGCAGAGGAGGAAGCCCTGTGTTGCCTTGCGGGCGATCCTCACGAGGCTGATCCCTCCAAGCTCCCACGCGAGGCTGGTCCTGCCAGTGGTCCTCGCGAGGCCGGTCACGCCACCCTTGGCGAGGGCCACAGTCGTCCCATCATCCTCCACCTCTTGCTCCGCCTTGGCTGTAGCCCCGATCATTGCGCTCGGGGCATCGACTGACACAGCCTTCTCGCACAGCACTGAGCTCTTGGCATTCGTTGGTGGTTTGGGTGTGGAAGTCGTGGTACACACAATATCGGCTGCCCTTGGATGACTCCGGCTGGTCCCTGCCGCGCTTCGTGTCCGGCTCTGTTGCGAGCACGGCTGCTCCCTTGCGCTTCACATCCTTGGCCTTGGCTTTCTTCTCTTCTGGATCTGCCGCCGGGAGCTCGAGAAGGGAGAGGCATCCCTCCTCAGCTCTTGCACACTTGGTCGCCAGGTTGAACAGCTCCAGAGACATACACAGATCTTCGTGGATCACCAGTTCCTCCTTCATCTTGACGTCGCGGACGCCATCAGAGAATGCCGAGATGATGGCTTCCTCGGTTACCCTGGGAATCTTGAGACGAGCGTTGTTGAAGCACTGGATGTACTTCTGCAAGGTCTCGCCGGGCTGTTGCTTGATATGGCGCAGGTCACCTACGGCCGGCGGCGGTCGCGAGTGCCCTGGAAGTTGGCGATGAAGCGAGTGCCCATCTCATCCCAGGAGGAGATTGTGCCAGGAGGCAGGTACAGGAGCCAGGTGCGGGCGCCGTCCTTGAGTGCCATGGGAAACTAGTTTGCCATGACCTTTTCGTCCCTGTTGGCGGCTTCGATGTCCAGCTCGTAGAGCTGTAGGAACTCTACGGGGTCGGCAGTGCCTTCATAGCAAGGAGGCAAGTCAGGTTTGAACTTGCTTGGCCATGCGACATTGCGTAGCTCGGTGGTGAAGGCGCGACAGCCTGCGGTGGCCACCGGAGCTCTCTGCTGATGTGGGGCTTGCTCCTGGGGGTTCCTGCACGCCGCTGCCTGGAGCAGCGCGGGGTCTTGACATGCTGGCGCAGGGATGCAGTCGTGGCGCACACGTGCCGGGAGCATGCGATCACCTTCTTGGGGACGAGGAATTTCTTGGCAGCTACTTTCTTGCTGCGCGGGCGCCGGACGCAGTGGATCTCAGCCTGGGGCCGCACGCCTTGGAGCCAGGGCGCCTTCTTGGGGAGGAGGTGGCAGAGGCACCTCCTGATCCGCGCCTCCTGCGTAGGTTGGAGGGCGAGGTAGCGAGAGGGACGGTGCAGGGGAGCCCCCTGCGGCGCTGACGAGCTTGGTGATGCGAGCGAGCCAATCCTCGTAGAGGTCAATGACGGGACGGTAGTGCAGGAGCTCACGCGCCAGGAGCAACGCGGCGTGTGCATCCGTTGGGGCGCGACGAGCATGGGACGACGAACCAGCTGAGTCAGTGACGGGGTGGCGGTGCGGCCTTCCCGCCGCATCGAAGGATGCAGTGACGAGGCCTGCTGCTCGTTCCCCGCCGGGCCGGTGGCGGCGTTGGCGGCAGGCGACGGGGAACGACGGGGACACCCACCGACGGGAGCCGTCTGGGCGACGCGGGCGGCGAGAGCGGCCCGATGCTCGGCGCGAGCCCGGCGAGCATCAGCCATGGCCACGAGGAAGATCGAACGCGAAACAGCAGAAGAAAGATTCCGGCGCACCCCTACCTGGCGCGCCAAATGTTGGATGTTGGGTTCTGGCAGAGCCTTAAGGTTCAAACTCTGGGGTGCGCACGAAGATCTTCCCTCTACCGATCCACGCCCGATCGCCTCGTGAGAATCTAAGCTAAATGATGAACAACACAAGGGACGCAAGATTTATACTGGTTCGGGCCACCGTTGTGGTGTAATACCCTACTCCAGTGTGTGGTGTGGTGGATTGCCTCACGGGCTGATGATGAACAGTACAAGGGGAAGAACAGCCTCACGAGAGGTGTTCTTGAGCTGGTGCGATGAACTGCTTGGGTGAGTTCAATCGCCTCTCTGTCTAATGGGTACTTGATCCATCCCCATCTCTGTGGTGGCTAGTCCTATTTATAGAGGCCCTGGTCCTCTTCCAAAATATTGAGCGGGAAGGGCGCCAACAACGGCCCTTTTGAAGGGGAACATATAGTACAAGTTATCCTGACTAAAGTTGGTCTTCAGCTACCAAAGGCACTGGCGGTGACGCTGTCTTGGGATCCATAGTGACCTCCATCCTGCCGCTCTGCTGGCCTTGGTCTCGTTGCACTGAAATGGCAACCTTTGCCTGATGCCTCGGTACTCCACGCCTGTGTTTGCCCCCTTTGCACCAAAGAGGAAACAAGGACACTGCGCAGGCCGGCGCCCGCCTGGTCTCGATCGTCATGGCTTGCATCATGTGCACCTCACGAGGTACCCTGCCTTGATCTCTACACCTTCTCGCGAGCCTGCATGGCGAGGCCGTCCCTCAGGAAGCCTTGTGTTGTCTGCCCCGCGAGGCTTGGCCCCTTGCAAGGGCCTTGAGTCTTGTGCTGATGAAGATGGGCCATACTGGGCCACCACTCGAGCCACGCCGCAGGCCGCAGGCAGGCAAGTCTGGGGACCCCCGTTCCCAGAACACCGACTACGGTTAATTGGACCTGGGCATCTCTGCTTCCCCATGCTGCCTCGGCAACTGCTCGACTTGACGAGTCCCTGCTGCATGCAAGGAAAAGCCATCATTACCTGTGATCGTGGGGGGCACTGGTTGGCCTTCTCTTGCTTTAAAAGGGGAGGGGGCAGAGCCCCCGTCGCCCATCTCTTCCCGTTCTGCTCGCTTCTCCCCCTTTGCTCCATTGCCAATAGAGACACCAATGGCGCTGATCCGAAGGTTTTCCGCTGCGGAGAAAGGAAAGACTCCCTGCGACGAGCCAGGGCCGCTCCCGCTGAAGAAGAGGCTGGTCCACCGTCGTGATGTGGTGGTGATGCAGGAGGTGACAAGGCCTTGGTGCCAGCGGCCTCCTCCTGGGTATCCGCTGCCCCTGTACGCCCAGGCCGAAGGCTCAAGAGGAAGAGGCGGCGAGCGGCACCGCACGCGCCACGACCATGGTCGCCGTATCGCGGTGGCGCGCGTCGCTGCCCCTGGAGTCCATGCCACGGACTCCTCGCGCGAACTTGTGCTGTGGGCGGCGATGCCCCAGAGCACTTGGATCCGCTTCCCCTCTTTCTTCTCCGCCGAGATGCCGCCAAGGGGGCCTGAGGGAGTTCCGGACTAGGGGGTGTCCGGATAGCCGAACTACCATCATCGGCCGGACTCCAAGACTATGAAGATACAAGATTGAAGACTTCGTCCCGTGCCCAGATGGGACTTTCCTTGGCGTGGAAGGCAAGCTTGGCGATACAGATATGTAGATCTCCTACCATTGTAACCGACTCTGTGTAACCCTAGCCCTCTCCGGTGTCTATATAAACCGGATGGCTTTAGTCCATAGGACGAACAACAATCATACCATAGGCTAGCTTCTAGGGTTTAGTCTCCTTGATCTCGTGGTAGATCTACTCTTGTAACCCACATCATCAATATTAATCAAGCAGGACGTAGGGTTTTACCTCCATCAAGAGGGCCCGAACCTGGATAAAAACATCGTGTCCCTCGTCTCATGTTACCATCCGCCTAGACGCACAGTCCGGGACCCCCTACCCGAGATCCGCCGGTTTTGACACCGACATTGGTGCTTTCATTGAGAGTTCCTCTGTGTCGTCACCGATAGGCTCAATGGCTTCTTCGATCATCATCAACGACGCCGTCCAGGTTGAGACCTTCCTCCCCGGACAGATCTTCGTATTCGGCGGCTTTGCACTGCGGGCCAATTCGCTTGGCCATCTAGAGCAGGTCGAAAGTTACGCCCCGGGCCGTCAGGTCAGATTTGGAAGTTTGGACTTCACGACTAACATCCGCGGGGACTTGATCTTCGACGGATTCCAGCCGAGCATGCCGCACTGTCACGTCGGGCATGATTTAGCTCTGCCACCGGACAGTACCCTGGAGGCCGCACTCGAAACAAATCCGATCTTCAATTTGGAGCCAGCTCCACAGATCGAGGATGGATGCCTAGACGCCGCCTCGGGGGCTGCAACCTCTACGGTGATAGAGCCGAACACTGACTTCGTCCCTCATAAAGCTCGTGACTCCAAGGTGCCGGACTCCTCGCCGGACTCCGAACCACCCGCGCCCGCCCCGATCGAATCCGACTGGGCACCGATCATGGAGTTCACTGCAGCGGACGTCTCTCAACACTCACCTTTCGGCGACATCTTGAGTTCTCTAAAATACCTCTCGTTATCAGGAGAGACCTGGCCAGATTGTGGTCAGGACGGCTGGGATGCGGACGACGAAGAAATTCAAAGCCCACCCACCACCCACTTGGTAGCCGCTGTCGACGATTTAACTGACAGGCTAGACTACGACTCTGAGGACATCGACGGTATGGACGATGATGCCGGGGACGACCAAGAAGCAGTGCCTAACGGGCGCAGGAAAGCCACCCCATCCCACAACGTATGCATGGTGGACACACCAAAAGGAAGAGACAATGAGGAAAAACGGGACGTGGCGAAGGACAACTCCCCCAACAGACAAACAAAGCGGCGACGCAAGCGCCGCCCGAAGACCGGCATCGACAAAAACGGTACCCATATGGACCCGGCCCTAGAGCAGGGCGAAGCAGTGGAAGACGCACACGTCAACAAGTAGCCAGCCAGACATGAACCGGACAAGCAACCCATCCCCGGCGAAGATGATCTCACATCACCAGAGCATAGGAATCTCCATAACAGGCTCCTCGCCACTGCAAGAAGTTTGAAGAAGCAAAAGCGGAAGCTCAAAACAGCGGAAGACACACTCAGAATGAGATGGAGCAAAGTACTCAACACCGCAGATAAATATGGCACTAGTCACCAGACAAAGAGCTACCCGAAGCGCAAGCTGTTGCCCGAATTTGACGAGGAGGCCTTCGAGCCCCCGCAGTCAAAAAATAAAGGGGCCGCCTGGCCGGATAGACGACCAGATGACAGGCCAAGAGCAACACGGAGCGCCACATACAAGCCGGCACATGATCAGCATAAGATCTTCAGAAAAAGGATAACCCGGCCAGGTCTATCTATGGGCCAAAAAAGAAGACTCCAGGAAGTAACACAACCAGTCGAGCATTTGAAGACAACGGCACACCCAAATACAGGGGCGCCGCACACCCACTATGTTTTACCGACGAGGTACTGGATCATGGATTTCCAGCGGGATTTAAACCCATGAACATAGAGGCATACGACGGGACAACAGACCCCGGAGTCTGGATTGAGGATTATATCCTACACATACAAATGGCAAGAGGAGACGATCTCCATGCAATAAAATACCTTCCCCTCAAGCTCAAAGGGCCGGGCCGGCATTGGCTTAAAAGCCTCCCAGAAAATACGATTGGGAGTTGGGAAGAGCTTGAGGATGCGTTTCGAGCAAATTTTCAGGGGACTTATGTCCGGCCTCCGGATGCAGATGATTTAAGTCACATAACTCAACAGCCCGGAGAATCAGCACGCAAATTCTGGAATAGGTTCCTCACTAAAAAGAACCAAATAGTCGACTGTCCGGACGCTGAAGCCTTAGCAGCCTTCAAACACAACGTCCGAGACGAATGGCTCGCCAGACACCTGGCCAGGAAAAACCAAGAACAATGGCCGCACTAACAAGTCTCATGACCCGCTTTTGCGCAGGGGAAGACAGCTGGTTGGCTAGATGCAGCACCAGCGACCCGAGTACATCCGAAATCAGGGATGGAAATGGGAAATCATGATGCAAAAAAGATCAGCGCCGGAACAAGGAGAATGGCCCAAATAGTACGGCGGTCAACGCCGGATTCAAAAGCTCTCGGCCGAACAACAAAACGCTGCCCTTAAAGGATAACAGTGACGAGTTATCCAACCTCAACAAGATTCTGGATAGACTGTGTCAAATACACGGTACCTCCAGGAAGCTTGCAAACCATACCCACAGAGATTGTTGGGTCTTCAAGCAGTCCGGCCGACTTAACGCCGAACACAAAGGGCTCGACACACCAAGTGAAAGTGACGAAACCCAAAAGCAGCGCTCCGGAAACCAAAAGACTTTCCCATTAGAAGTCAAAACAGTGAACTCACTTCACGTGATAACACGCAGCGTGCCCCTGCTATACCAGGACACCGTCCGTAGACTGGGGATAGAACCCACCAAAATTCGCTATAGCAGCACTTCCTTCAAAGGAGTGACGCCAGGCCTTTTTAGCCAATTTTACAGGCTCTGTACCACTAGGGGTCGTGTTCGGTTCATCCGACAACCTCCGTCGCGAAAAGCTCACCCTCCATCGCCCCATTTAGCAGTAGCCCTTAAGCACTACTGGGGCGTGCAACTTTCGCGCGCTTTCATGCAATACCACATTACGTGTCTCTTACACTTAAAAATGCCCGGTCCACGTGGCATATTCTTAAAACTCCAGGTGTCTCTTGACCACGGAGAATGTGCGGCTGCCTAGACAGCCACACATTATTCCGACCTTGCAGGTCAAAGCCCCTAAAAACAGGTCATTTAGACCTCGGACATGGTTAGACGAGTCCGGCAAGGGGCTTCCCAGCCGCATACCCCCTTTTTTAGGGGGCCGCGCGCATAAATGATGAAAGCCAATAAAGCTCAACTTTCTTCATCTTCCAAATTATACTTTTTTTGATACACTTTTTGCACGATATTTCTTAGAAACTAAGTCCTTCTCTTTTACAGATGAAGCACGTGCTACACCCGTCCAGGATACAGCACAACGGAGACACAGGCGCAGACGTGCAGTAGGGACCCGTTGCAAGGATTCTTTTCAGATTAAGACCCTGCGTAAACCTTTCTCACTGTCTCTTGTTGATACACATCCCCCGGTTTCCTACCAGAGCCGAGGAGGAGGTTGGCGTTTTGGCATCGGCCGCGTCAGAAGTTCCCGCCTGTACCTGGACACTAGGGGCTTAGGGCTTTATTCTGCCCGATATCATAAAGACCGAACACCTCAGGGAGTGTTCAGCGTCTCGAGTTAGGCCTTATATGCATCAGCTCCGAATCATGTCTTTGGTCAAATGTTGGGTTTGCCCGGCTCCTGTGTTTTGCTGCCTTACGTTCCGTATCATCGGCTAACGCGGCACCAGGAGAACTACTGTGATTGTGTCCCGGTTCGGCCGGGAGAGCACCTCAGTAGAGAAAGCCGAAAACTGACTGTCATGATATAGCGAGAGATTGGTCAACCACTCGATCGACCATTGGAATGTTTAGAATTCCTCCGCTTTGAGGAAGGACCGCTTCCCGGCCAGGCACATACGCGCCTCAAGTTCGGAGAAGCGCGGTGCCATCAGGGGCTATATAATAGCCCCACATTCGAGCTCCTATGGCTAGGTGAAAGTGATAAAGCATTATAGTCCGATTGCCTAGTTTGCTATGCTATCACCTCCTTAAAAGGACCAAGATGTTGGATTAAGTGTGAAAAAGCGTTTTTCTTTTTGCAAACACCCCCGCACCATGTGCGTGGGGGCTGAAGCCAAAGACTGCCATCTTTCAGATTATACATAAATATAGGGCCGCACAGGAGATAGTTCAATACTTGAACACACAAGTATAAAAAGTCATCACATTATAAACATGATCTTAGAAATCATACATGTCATTCAAACATAACATCTTTTGAGCACTGCGACTCTATTATACGAGCGCCCTGTAGGACTTCCTCAAAGTAATGCTCGGTGGGGAATCGGCTTTTGTCCGAACCCTAGGATGCAACAGCGGTGGCATCCATCTCCGCCCAGTATGTTTTACCACGGGCGAGAGCCATCCGCGCACCTTCTATGCATGCCGACCGCTTCATCGCCTTAATATGCGGCACTGCCCCAAGGAATTGCTGCAACAAGCCAAAATAACTCTTTGGCTTGGGCCTTTTTGGCCACAGATGAGTTACCACATCCATCATGGCCAGTCCGGACAATCTATTCAGCTCAGCCCACTCAACCAGCCGATCACTCAACGGAAGTGGAAGCTCCGGACTATGGAATTGAGACCAGAAAAGCTCTTCCATTTCATGATCCTCCTGGCTTCGAAAGTGCACGACTGCGTCGGCCGCACTCGCCGCCAAGTCCAGATAAGGATCCTCCGCACCGTACAATCGGCCCAGCTGAGCATACTTCGGATCCGTGAAGTTCCTACGCAGCATAAAGGGCTTTCCAGCCACAATGTCTCCGACCTGACACAGTTCCTCCTTCATAGCCCGCATCGCACTACGGGCATCCTTGGCTTCGGCATCGGCCTTCTTCAGGTCCTCTTGCTCCGCTCGGCGTTCTCCTTCAAGAACCTCCAGGCGGTCGGTAGCAACTTTTAATTTCATGGCCATTCCGGCCATCTCCTCCCTGCTTCGGCAGTGAGCAGCCTTCTCGGCTTCTAGCTCTTCCGCTGCCTTCAAGGCAGCCGCCTCGCTTTTTCTGGTTTGCTCCTTGGCCCGAGCAAGTTCTGCTCGAAGGTCTTCCACAGCAGCAGCACCATCTGCATCAAGCATACAACTTGTAAGGAATGGGCATCATCTCCCTTACTAAGCGATCGCGGCGCAATCACATACTTTGTGACTCATCAAGTCGTTTATTGACCAACGAGATGTCCGCATCTGCAGTGTCGAGTTGCTTCTTTAGCTCGGCGAATCCATCCGTCCGGCTGGCCACCGAACGTTCCGCCACCTGCATAGGAAAGGCGACAGTTAATAACTGAGATTATGATCCTAGGCACGCTGCCGTTTTCGACAGCATACCAAGTCTCAGGGGCTACTATACAGGGCGCACTTCATGTGCAAAACTGTCAACAGGTATGTCATTTTTTGCGTACCTCAAATCCCGTCAGTAAACTTCCGACGGCCTCATACAACCCGCTTTCGGTGGATGAGATCCTCTCAATCACATTACCCATTAATGTGCGGTGATCTTCTGAGATGGACGCCCTCTTAAGCAAATCCTGCAGCTCCACCGGCCGTACTCCAATGGGTGCCGAACTCTCCGGCCCCGCCGGACTCGGGGAGACCCTCTGCGACGACACCTCAGGGTCGTCCGCCCCGTGCGATGGGGCGGCAGATGGAGGTGTTTCGCTCTCCATCATCTCCGGACGAAGGTCTCCCGAAGATGAGCTGTGCTGAGATGGGCTGAGATCCGAACTACAAGGTAAAAACTTCGGTTACCTTTAGACATTAAGCAGGGGTGTCTAATAATTATAAAATCCCCCTTTTTTACTTACGGCTCGTTAGAGGGCTGATTCCTCCGAGGAGACAGTACGGCCGGGGCGCTTTCTGGCGCAGGACCTTCCGGTACAGATTTCTTTCCCCGCTTTGAGGCCTTGGCCTCCGGGTCTTCGGAAGCGTTCCGCTTCTCCCCCTGGAAGGAGGGACTCTCGATTCCTCCCTTACTAAACGCCTCCTTGGCAGAGGTGACAGTTTCCCCGTGCCCCCCTTCGCCCTCATTTGAAGGTGCAACCTCCAACATTTTGATTAACACGAGATCCTGCATGGTCTCAGGGAGGGGGGCCAGACACCGTATCAGTTTTGCTTGCGCTATCCACTCCTGTCCAGGGATAGCTGGTTAAAAGGAAAGCTCACGATAAATAAATGGATGGTGTGTCCGGACACAGGGCTACTTACTTGAGTATCCGGGCGATTGCAGCTTAGGCCAGCGTCCTCAGTCAATTCCGGATGCGTCTCTTGCGATCCGAAGAATAGTTTATACATCTCCATGGGAGTCAAACCCATGAAGTGTTGAAGAGCTCGCGGCCCCTCCGGATTAAATTCCCACAGACGGAGGGGGCGACGTTTGCAGGGCAGTAGGCGCCGGATCAACATGACCTGCACCACTGTGACCAGATTGATCTCCCTTTCTTGGAGGACTCGAATCCGGTCCTGCATTAGGGGGACGTCTTTAGGCGGCCCCCAGTCACGCCCCTTGTTGACCCATGACGTCAGCTGCTGTGGAGGGCCCGAGCGAAAGATGGGCGGCGGCTTCTGCCTGCTGTCCCCGGGAGCGGTGATATAAAACCACTCCTGTTGCCACAAGCCGAGCTCCTCTTGGAAAGAGCCCTTGGGCCATGGAGCTTCGACCCTCTTGCTTATAACCGCCCCGCCGCACTCTGCCTGACGCCCCTCAATCATCTTCGGCTCCACGTTGAAGGTTTTGAGCCATAAGCCAAAGTGAGGGGTAGTGCGGAGGAAGGCTTCACAAACGACAATGAATGATGAGATATGGAGGATGGACTCCAGAGCCAGGTCGTGGAATTCCAGCCCATAGTAAAACATGAGCCCCCTCATGAAGGGATCTGTCGGGAAGCCTAAACCCCGACGGAAGTGAGACATGAACACGACGATCTCGCCAGGCTCGGGAGTTGGGATAACTTGCCCTCGGGCAGGCAGCCTATGCGAAATCTCGTAGGTTAAATACGTGGCATCTCTCAGCTTTAGCACGTCCTCCTCCATGACGGAGGAGGGCATCCACCGGCCTCGTAGATCAGGACCGGACATTGTCGAGGATCGAAGGTACCTGAATTCGGAGCCCCGGGTGTTGGAACTCAGGGAGAGGGGCGGATTCGATAGAGGATTGAATAAAAAGAACGGGCCTTGGTCTCATTATAAAGAGGAAGAATACCAAGAGACGTCCCCGTGACCGTTTGGAACCCGCCTTCGATGGAGGGGGCGTGGCAATGGGCGCGGTTGGGTTACCCACGTCCGTATTGATGGGAATCCCGGAATAAGGGGAACACGATCTCTGCTTCGACAGGACGTGCCAAGGAAACCGCTTCGCTAAACGCGCTGAAGTGGTACAATAAAAACGTTTCAAATAAAGGCTTGGTTGTGGTGTGACGTCACGCCATGGAATACGTCAGCAGATTGAACTTGTGTGAATATTATTCTCTCTACGGTGGTATGTGGAAATTATTTTGCAGAGCCGGCCACTATCCTGGTGTTCACAATCTTCTATAAATTATTCGGAGGAGGAACCCGCCTTGCAATGCCGAAGACAATATGCGCGCCGGACTCATTGTCATTGAAGCCTGGTTCAGGGGCTACTGAGGGAGTTCCGGACTAGGGGGTGTCCGGATAGCCGAACTACCATCATCGGCCGGACTCCAAGACTATGAAGATACAAGATTGAAGACTTCGTCCCATGTCCGGATGGGACTTTGTCTGCATGGAGTCCCGAAGACTATAATATCCGACAGAGGCACTCAATTTGTCTCGAGATTCTGGGATCATTTACAACAGGCTCTGGGAACTCAATTGGCCTTCAGCACAGCCTATCATCCCCAGACTGATGGACAGACTGAACGCGTAAACCAAATTTTAGAAGACATGCTGAGAGCATGTGTCCTCACCTATGGAACCAGTTGGGAAGAAAGCCTGCCATATGCCGAGTTCGCATACAACAACAGTTACCAGGCCAGCCTGCAAATGGCACCTTTTGAAGCCCTATACGGACGGAGATGTCGTACCCCGCTAAATTGGTCAGAGACCGGAGACAGCCGTATCTTCGGCCCAGACGTGCTCAAAGAAGCCGAGGAAAAAGCCAAGCTAATCAGGGACCGACTCAAGACCGCTCAAAGCCGACAGAAGAGTTATTACGATCAGAAACATCGTGGGGTCAATTTTGAACCCGGTGAATTTGTGTACCTACGAGTATCACCTATGAGGGGACTGCAACGGTTTAAGATTAAAGGAAAGTTAGAACCAAGATTCATTGGACCATTCTGCATAGTGGCATGAAGAGGCACTGTAGCCTACCAGCTAGACTTACCCGAAGACTTGTCCGACATTCACGACGTGTTCCACGTCTCTCAATTAAGGAAGTGCGTAAGTAAACCAGAGAAACAAGTATTGCATGAGAACATTGACGTGCAGCCAGACCTCACTTATCGGGAACGCCCAGTAAAAATATTAGAGGAGTCTGAAAGGAGAACCCGACAGAAGACCATCAAATTTTTCAGAGTTCAGTGGAGCAACCACACCGAAAGCGAAGCAACTTGGGAAAGAGAGGATTTTCTTCGGACAGAACATCCATACTTATTTAAGGATCAGCTGGAATCTCGGGGACGAGATTTTTCCTAAGGGGGTAGGTGTTGTGACACTCCAAAATTTTTATTTGGTTTTCAGCAAAAACTTTGTGGTTTTTGAAAAGAGGCCATTTAAAATTTTCCAGAAAACCTTCCTCTTAAAAACTTCCTTTGCTTTGGCAAGGATTTTATTTTTCTTCAAACTATGGTGTTTGATCTTTTGAAACTTCTTCTCTGTTGGTTCCCTCTCAAATTTATTTTGGGAGTTTAATCTTTTTTTCTTTTAAAAAGAAACTCTATGAAAATTTGGGATTTTCATATCTTGGGAACCACCCATGACTTTGTATTTTTCCCATGTGGTAAAACCCCTCCAAAACCTCCCCTCCTCCTTGTAATCAACCTAAGTTCTCCGTCCCAACTAATCCAAGCAAGTTTTGGATTTTTATTCTAATTTTCTTTCCCCTCAAATCTTTTCTGCAAATTATTTGGAGCCTGAGAGATTTTCAAAGCAAGTACCCTTTTTCATTTGAGTTTTGACCTCAAACCAACTCTCCTGGATGGTCCTTTGTACCCACAACCCAGAACCATCTTGATCCACTCCTCCTCTTTTCAAATTTTTCAAATTTCAGTCTCTGCAAGTTTGGACCAGATTTGCCAAATTTGGTGAAATTCATATCTACACTTCTTCTAAAATTCCACCAAAATTCAGGCAGCCTACTGGAGCAATGAGTAGCCACTCCACCAAAAATCAGCTCAAGGAAAAATCCCTACATGCCTAGATCATTCTGTCGAACACTTGGCGTGCACTATTGCTGTTCATATTCAGAAAAATTCAGTTTTCAGTGTCGTTTTCGTCCGTCAGTTTCAATCACGCGTAGACAGTACGCTTGGCGCGTTGCACGCGGCTTCTTCTCCCTGGCCAGCACCCCCGCACGCGCGCTTGGCGTCTTCCCGGCGTCGGTGGCGCCCTTGGCCGCCCACGCCGGCGTGTCTTGCAGCGGCCGAACCCCCGTAGCAGCCGACAGGGGACGGAACGGCGGCTCAACGCCGTTCGGCGCCGCCCAACGCCCCTCTGCTCTCCGCGTGGCCTCATGCATGCCAGCGCACGCCCGTGGCACCGTCGCCGTGGCCCGGCAAGCACGAAACGTGCTCCCTGCCGCCGACGGGCCCGCGCCGCCCCGTTCTGTCGAACTCACCCATAGCACCAAATCTCAGCCCGATTAGCACCTAAATGGAACCGGTGGACCTCAACGACGACGCCCAACTCCCTAATCACCCCCGACCAAGCCCTGCGCCGCCGTAACCTTCACCGGAGATCCCCGTTCACGGCCACCGCCTCGGACCGCCTATAAAAAGGGCCCCCGAGCTCACCCTCTAGCACGCACCACCTCTACACCTCACCAAAGCCCCGCCAGGCCACTAGGAGGACCTCGAGGAGGTCTCCTCCCCCAACTCCGGCCGCCCCGACCCGCCTCGGCCTCCACCTCGATTCGCTCCGGTGAGGCCGTCCCCGGCGCCTAAATCTTGTCTATAGCCTTCTCTAGCACCCAGTAAGCTAACGCCAGCATCGATTTGTCCTTCGCAGCTCTCTCCGACGAGTCCCTCGACCACCCGAGCCGCCGTCTGCCGGAGCAAGGCTCACCGCCGACGTGGTACTCGCCGGCGACCACCACCACCACCAACCGACGCGGAAAGGTGCCCTGAACACGGAGGTACCCTCCGATCCCCCTGCCTCGCCGTGGATCGCCGTCGGCGACCACCGCGGCTCTCGGGCACCGGCGAAATCAGCCGCCCCGTTCGTATATTCAAACCTGACAGGCGGGACCCTCCGTCAGCCTCTCTATCATTTCTAAATGAATCGTTTTCTGAAAACGCCTTCGGGCAAAATACGTTTTCCCCGCTGGGCTGGCGTAGTTGCTACTGAAACGTTTTCTGTTTTTATAAGCTAGCCCCTGGAAACTTTCTGTTTCATTACAGATGAGTCCCTGGACAAAAACCTTTATAACTTTTAAACAGAATAGTATTTTTGATTGATTCTTTTTCTGTCCTCTTCAGATTTTTGTCTAGTTTTTTATCAGATTTATTTGAAAAATAATTGGTATACTTTTTGTGCACCTCTTGGTATCTACGATAGCGCATATATTTTCTTTATACCGTAGATACCGAAGGAGGTGACGGAGCCGCGTACTTCACCGAGCTAGGCTCCGACTACTCCGAACCAGGCAAGCATGTTTGAACTTTTGATATGATGATTGTTTTGGCATGTTTACATTAAGTACTTTATGGCATGTTGATGAACATACCGATGAATGTCCTGTTACCTGAGACGGTGAGGCAAGTGAGTTCCGAAAATCCATGAGTGGATGGATGTGAGTATGCATGGCCATGTGTTGGCATGAGGATGGGTAAGATGGCAGTGTTGTAGCATGCCAGGCTTATGCCAGACTATGTGACTTCAATGTCAACTCGTATCATTCCAGTTCCTTCCATTCTTCCTTCCTTGTACTACCACATGTTTTCCGCAAGGAATATGGCTTAGTAAGTTGTAAACCGCTTTCCTGGTACACACCAAAAAGGAGAGGCCGTGATGATGGTTCCATGGCCCTGGAGTAAAGCCAGTCATCCGGTCAGGGGGCATGGGTGTTTCCGGTTGGGACCGAGAGGGGGGCACCCCTTAGAGCGCGCGTATATAAATTTGATCCCATGCTATTCGAGATTGTGATCTCCCCGTCTCAAAAGTTTTTCTTGGACGATGTCTAGGGTGATTCCTAGCATCGAGAGGTAGGATGGGTGTGTACTGGTTAGCTGTGTTTTCTTCCGAAATACCGTAAACGGAACTAGTCCTTCGTGACTACGGAAATCCGTTGGCTGTGGGAAAATTTTTGTACAAACTCGGCAGAGTCATATATTCCTTCGAATCATCTATTCCATGTCCAAGTTCGATATTAACTTATCTTAACCAAATGTCAGTTTTGATGACAGAGACTCCGGTGAACCGCATGAGTGCTAAGTCCGGTTAAATGATTATTCCTGTGGATGGACTAACCCGTTTATTCTCATGAATTGAATATTTATCATGAGCATTATTTCCTTGTGAATAAAAGACCTTTATGTGGTGTCGCTAAGACGCTCGACTGTGGTATTTCTTTTAAAGCCCTTTCTGTGATGTCGCCCCGACGTCCGACTGTGGCATTTCTTTTAAAGCCCTTTATGTGGTGTCGCTAAGACGCCCGACTGTGGTATTTCTTTTAAAGCCCTTTCTGTGATGTCGCCCCGACGTCCGACTGTGGTATTTCTTTTAAAGCCCTTTCTGTGATGTCGCCCCGACGTCCGACTGTGGCATTTCTTTTAAAGCCCTTTATGTGGTGTCGCTAAGACGCCCGACTGTGGCATCATTTCCTTATACTTATTTGTTCACCTTTCGAGGCATCGCTTCAGACACCCGATCGGTCTTCATTTATGTTTTGTGGGATTTCAGGCGGACTACCGCCGTTTCCCTTTTACTTACCTCGTTATGCTAATTTTTGAATGTACATTGGTGAATTAATCATGACGCATTCATGCATGCATTTGTTATATCTTACGTCCGAACTGTCTTGCGAGTACTTTCAAAGTACTCACTGGCTTGTTGATTTGGCCAGATGCTGACGAAGGCGATCTCATGGATGAAGAATTTGATAGCGAGTCCGACGCCTAGAGGAGTCCCAGCCAGTCTCGTACGACCCTGGATTTGGTCACTATATTATATCCGCTTCCGCTACCAAATAAATTCATAGAGCCTCACCTCGACGCTCGATGAGATGACAGTTTTAGAGACTTGTATCTCTCTCCCCACTGTGTTTTTCCACCACCGACCTATCCTCGAGTCAGTAGTATGCCTCCACACCACTGTGTCATGTCCGCCATTATGTATATTTATTGGTGTGCTTGTAATAATTTGGTTGAGCAATCGTAGTTCGACCCTGTAATATATTTTATGCTACTGGCTTATTGTATCAGGAATTTGTCTACCAGTGAGGAGGATTTCTCTCATACTGGACTCAAAAGATTGGTTTCTCAATAAATATTTTTATTGGAAAACCGGTCGTGACAAGCTTGGTACCAGAGCCAGGCTGGCTGTAGGAAGCCACTAGGTGCGATCGCTAATTGGTTATTAGCTTGATTGAGCCTTTTCATATTTTCTTGATTGTAGTCATTTTCTGTCAGTCAGCATAAATTTATGATCTGACCATGCAGAATTTTTGCCTACTTTTGTAGATGGCCGACAATAGCTGCGAGTCTCAGACCTTCACCAACGTGCCCGATGGGTTCGTCAAGCTTCTTTCCTTCATTGTTCAGGTCGCGATGGGGCCATCTGTGCGCCCAGTCTTCACACTCTGCCAGCACCGAGTCAACGACAGTCTGACCATGCACCAGGCCGCGGTGCAGTTTAAGGGAGGGCGTGGTGAGTTACGCCGCTTCCGGTTCTTGGGAAGAGCCATGCCTACGGAGAGGCATGCTATGCAGATGGCAGCCCGCGAGGCGATAGCTCGTCTCAGGGATGTCCTCCCCGTGATGAAGACTCGTCGTTACCGTTATCTTCCATGCCATGTGCCTTACACCTGTCACTACGCATTCTCCTGCCCCAGAGGAGAACGAGACGAGGCTTTTGAGATGCTCATTGAGTATCTCCGGGCCCTGGAGGCAGCCTTCGACAACCTGGTGGACGACTTCGTGGCTGCCCGCATGGACTCAGTTCATGGCTGTGCTGCCAACAGGAGGGAGCTCCTACCCACCGCACCGCCACTGACTTTTGACTCATCCTCAGCATCTTATACGCCTACTCGTCATCTACCTTCTACCGAAGAATTCAACCAAGTCATTGCGCCCACTCCAGCGCGCACTGCACCACCCTTCGCGCCCACTCCTGTTCGTGTTGTTCCGCCCCTGGCACCCGCTCCGTCCACTCTACGCAACACTACACGTATGGAGCCTATTAGCGAGGAGGAAGTCGAGTCCCCAACCTCGCTACGCCTCGCCCTCGGCAGGGCAAAGGAGGTCGTCAACATCTCCGCCTAAGTACGCTTAGCCGCCATGTAATGTACCGCTTTGTATGTTATGTTTATATGTACATAGGTTGTGAGAAGTAGCCTGTTTGCGCATCATGTAGGACCTGGAGAAGTGCACTAGCCTAAATAACATGTCAGGATTATGTACGCATACCCTGAGTGATGTATTGTATAATTACCGCTCGCGTGTAAGATATGTAATGAGCAGTCCTTCTCCGTGCGCAAGTCGATTTGTTTTTCTTAAGTAAGCTTGGTTATTTAATTTTATTTGCCAGCTTTATGCATTTATGGAATTGTTTTTGCGACTCTTTCCGCTTTTCTTATGGGCTTTACAAATATATCCCCAGAGTGAAAAATGTCTCGTCCTTGGACTCGCTCCATGCCAACTCCACCAGAGGAAAATTATGATACACAACCCAGCAACGAGTTCACTCAGGGACAGTCAAGCCAACAGGGCAGTGAATCGGCACTTTCACAAATTTGCCGCCTTTATGAGCAGAGTCAGCAACAACATCGGGAAATGATGAACCAAGTCATCAACATGGGAAATCACCATGGACAGTATCAGCAGCATTCCAAGTTATCTGAGCTACAGAAGACCCGTCCCCAAACATTTTCTCATACTGACAAGCCTCTTGAAGCCGAGGATTGGCTTCGAGATATGGAGAGAAAATTAATTATTGCAAAATGTTCAGATCTCGAGAAAGTACTATATGCTCCACACTATCTCACAGGAGCAGCTGCATCATGGTGGGAGAATTTTCTGCACATGCACCCCAACGAAAATGATATAACCTGGGATGATTTCAAGGAAGGTTTCCGTGGTGCACACATTCCCAAGAGTATTATGAAAATTAAGAAGAGAGAGTTCGATGACCTCAAACAAAGGAACATGACAGTGTCAGAATACAACGGTCAATTTACTCTATTGTCCCGCTATGCCAATGAAGAACGTATGACTGAAAGCAAGAAGATGGAGAAATTCCTTGACGGTCTGGCGCCCGCGCTTAAATGCCAACTGGTAGTTCACACTTTTCCAGATTTTAAGACACTAGTGGACAAAGCTATTACTCTGGAAAATGAGAGACGTAGCTTGGAGGATTTACGTAAGCGAAAAAGAGACCAGACTACTCTTGCACGCAACCACCGAAGCAGGACAGATTTTCAGAAAGGTGGGACACACAAACCTACAACAAACATCTCTCGCCCAACCAAGAATTTCCATGCAAGGGACAAAGAGTTCACATATCGCCCAGGCGTTACTTGCTACGCTTGTGGAGAAGAAGGGCACTACGCCAAACAGTGCCCCAAGCCAAGGAACTCGACCCCGAAGCCAAACAATGGTGGAAAAAATTCAGCGCCCAAGCGCAACAATTTCAACCCCAACAACAACCACAGGAAGGGTCATCTAAACCACGTGACCAAAGAAGAAGCACAAAATGCTCCGGATATCGTACTCAGTACGTTTCCTGTCAACACAATACCTGCAACGGTTTTGTTTGATTCTGGAGCTTCTCACTCATTCATTTCGAAAAGTTTTGCTTTGCAAAATAATTTTTCGATGTCTCCCTTGGAAAAATCCATGATCATCAAGTCCCCTGGGATTCAGCAAGTTACTCAGAGTTACTGTCAGAATGTGGTCATTGAGTTCGAAGGATTGAAAATTTTCGCCAATCTTATTGTGTTGGAAAATAAAGGACTGGATGTCATCCTAGGGATGGACTGGTTAACCACCAACAAAGGTTTTATTGACTGTTTCAACCGGACCGTAATTCTCACGCACCACCACGGGAAGACAATAAAAGTATCAGCCAAGGAAAGAGAAATACCCCGGCAGTCGAGATTGAATAAGGTGGATGTTTCTGAGTTAAGCAAGGTTCCAGTAGTATGTGAATTTCCAGACGTATTTCCCGAAGAACTACCAGGCATGCCACCAGACCGAGAAATAGAATTCAGCATTGAGCTAGCACCAGGAACCACCCCCATATACAAGAAACCATACAGAATGGCACCATCCGAGTTGATCGAGTTGAAGAAACAAATAAAGGAATTACTGGACAAGGGATACATTTGAGCCAGCTCCTCACCTTGGGGATCACCAATTTTATTTGCCAAAAAGAAGGATGGAACACTAAGATTGTGCATAGACTACTGAGCACTTAACATGGTCACAGTCAAGAACAAATACCCGATGCCACGAATAAATGATTTATTTGATCAGCTCGCTCAGGCCAAGGTATTCTCAAAGATTGACTTAAGGTCAGGATACCATCAATTAAAAGTGCGAACAGAAGATATCCCCAAAACAGCCTTCACCTCCAGATATGGACTATATGAGTTCACAGTTATGCCTTTTGGATTAACAAACGCCCCCGCATATTTTGTTCACCTCATGAACAAAGTATTTATGAAGTTTATGGACAAGTTCGTTGTGGTATTTATCGATGATATTCTGATATACTCCAAAACACCAGAAGAGCACGCGGAACATCTCAGGATTGTGCTAGGAGAACTCAGGAAACATCAATTGTATGCCAAGTTCAGCAAGTGCGAATTTTGGCTAAGACAAGTAGGCTTTCTAGGTCACGTGCTGACCCAAGACGGTATCGCAGTGGACCCGGAGAAAGTTAGGGCCATACTTGACTGGAAGGCACCAGCCAGCGTAACGGACATACGAAGTTTCTTGGGAATGGCAGGATATTACCGCAGATTTATTGAAGGATTCTCCACTCTAGCCAAGCCAATGACGCCGTTGCTCAAGAAGGACAAGAAGTTTGAATGGACAGAAGCCTGCGAAAAAAATTTCCAAGAGTTAAAACGGAAATTAACCACAACACCGGTATTAATTGTGCCAGACATACACAAAAACTTTGAGGTGTATTGTGATGCATCCCGAAAAGGTCTCGGGTGCGTGTTGATGCAAGAAGGCAAGGTTGTCGCATACGCTTCACGACAACTCCGCAAGCATGAGGAAAATTATCCCACTCATGACTTAGAAATGGTAGCAGTCATTCATGCACTTAAGGAATGGAGGCATTTCTTACTTGGGAATCGATGTGAAATATACACGGACCATAAAAGTCTCAAATATATTTGCACACAGCCAGAACTAAACTTACGGCAATGACGCTGGTTGGAATTGGTAAAGGATTATGATGTCGGTATCCACTATCATCCAGGGAAAGCAAATGTAGTGGCCGATGCTCTTAGTCGAAACCCCAGCTCCGACGAAAATAGTCAGCAAAGTTTGAGACCTGAATTCCAACAAGAATTTGCCAAACTCAACTTGTTAATGATCGCGGGAGGCAACATATCAAACTTGGAAATAAAGCCCGACCTTGTGGAGAGAATTAAAGAAGCTCAGCTTGGTCACCCCAACATTGAAGGAATTAAAAGAAAGGTGAGTATGGGCAAGGCCTCGGAATTTGTCATAGGCGATGATGGAATATTATGGTACGGGAACAGACTCTGCGTGCCAAACATAGAGGACCTCAGACAGCAAATCCTAGCTGAAGCACACACCACTCCATATTCAATCCACCCTGGAGGAACCAAAATGTATAAGGATATTCAGGAAAGATTTTGGTGGCACGGTATGAAGAGGGACATAGCCACATTCGTTGCATGTTGCGATTCTTGTCAACGCATAAAAGTTGAGCATCAAAAACCAGCCGGACTACTGCAACCAAACAAAATACCTGAGTGGAAATGGGATGAAATAGGGATGGATTTTATTGTCGGACTACCTCGGTCACGACACGGGAATGATTCCATATGGGTCATCACCGATAGATTAACCAAGGTGGCACATTTCATTCCAGTGAAGACAACCTACAACACTCAGAAGCTTGCCAGGATTTATCTCTCCCGTATAGTTTGTCTGCATGGAGTCCCGAAGACTATAATATCCGACAGAGGCACTCAATTTGTCTCGAGATTCTGGGATCATTTACAACAGGCTCTGGGAACTCAATTGGCCTTCAGCACAGCCTATCATCCCCAGACTGATGGACAGACTGAACGCGTAAACCAAATTTTAGAAGACATGCTGAGAGCATGTGTCCTCACCTATGGAACCAGTTGGGAAGAAAGCCTGCCATATGCCGAGTTCGCATACAACAACAGTTACCAGGCCAGCCTGCAAATGGCACCTTTTGAAGCCCTATACGGACGGAGATGTCGTACCCCGCTAAATTGGTCAGAGACCGGAGACAGCCGTATCTTCGGCCCAGACGTGCTCAAAGAAGCCGAGGAAAAAGTCAAGCTAATCAGGGACCGACTCAAGACCGCTCAAAGCCGACAGAAGAGTTATTACGATCAGAAACATCGTGGGGTCAATTTTGAACCCGGTGAATTTGTGTACCTACGAGTATCACCTTTGAGGGGACTGCAACGGTTTAAGATTAAAGGAAAGTTAGCACCAATATTCATTGGACCATTCTGCATAGTGGCATGAAGAGGCATTGTAGCCTACCAGCTAGACTTACCCGAAGACTTGTCCGACATTCACGACGTGTTCCACGTCTCTCAATTAAGGAAGTGCGTAAGTAAACCAGAGAAACAAGTATTGCATGAGAACATTGACGTGCAGCCAGACCTCACTTATCGGGAACGCCCAGTAAAAATATTAGAGGAGTCTGAAAGGAGAACCCGACAGAAGACCATCAAATTTTTCAGAGTTCAGTGGAGCAACCACACCAAAAGCGAAGCAACTTGGGAAAGAGAGGATTTTCTTCGGACAGAACATCCATACTTATTTAAGGATCAGCTGGAATCTCGGGGACGAGATTTTTCCTAAGGGGGTAGGTGTTGTGACACTCCAAAATTTTTATTTGGTTTTCAGCAAAAACTTTGTGGTTTTTGAAAAGAGGCCATTTAAAATTTTCCAGAAAACCTTCCTCTTAAAAACTTCCTTTGCTTTGGCAAGGATTTTATTTTTCTTCAAACTATGGTGTTTGATCTTTTGAAACTTCTTCTCTGTTGGTTCCCTCTCAAATTTATTTTGGGAGTTTAATCTTTTTTTCTTTTAAAAAGAAACTCTATGAAAATTTGGGATTTTCATATCTTGGAAACCACCCATGACTTTGTATTTTTCCCATGTGGTAAAACCCCTCCAAAACCTCCCCTCCTCCTTGTAATCAACCTAAGTTCTCTGTCCCAACTAATCCAAGCAAGTTTTGGATTTTTATTCTAATTTTCTTTCCCCTCAAATCTTTTCTGCAAATTATTTGGAGCCTGAGAGATTTTCAAAGCAAGTACCCTTTTTCATTTGAGTTTTGACCTCAAACCAACTCTCCTGGATGGTCCTTTGTACCCACAACCCAGAACCATCTTGATCCACTCCTCCTCTTTTCAAATTTTTCAAATTTCAGTCTCTGCAAGTTTGGACCAGATTTGCCAAATTTGGTGAAATTCATATCTACACTTCTTCTAAAATTCCACCAAAATTCAGGCAGCCTACTGGAGCAATGAGTAGCCACTCCACCAAAAATCAGCTCAAGGAAAAATCCCTACATGCCTAGATCATTCTGTCGAACACTTGGCGTGCACTGTTGCTGTTCATATTCAGAAAAATTCAGTTTTCAGTGTCGTTTTTGTCCGTCAGTTTCAATCACGCGTAGACAGTACGCTTGGCGCGTTGCACGCGGCTTCTTCTCCCTGGCCAGCACCCCCGCACGCGCGCTTGGCGTCTTCCCGGCGTCGGTGGCGCCCTTGGCCGCCCACGCCGGCGTGTCTTGCAGCGGCCGAACCCCCGTAGCAGCCGACAGGGGACGGAACGGCGGCTCAACGCCGTTCGGCGCCGCCCAATGCCCCTCTGCTCTCCGCGTGGCCTCATGCATGCCAGCGCACGCCCGTGGCACCGTCGCCGTGGCCCGGCAAGCACGGAACGTGCTCCCTGCCGCCGACGGGCCCGCGACGCCCCGTTCTGTCGAACTCGCCCATAGCACCAAATCCCAGCCCGATTAGCACCTAAATGGAACCGGTGGACCTCAACAACGACGCCCAACTCCCTAATCACCCCCGACCAAGCCCTGCGCCGCCGTAACCTTCACCGGAGATCCCCGTTCTCGGCCACCGCCTCGGACCGCCTATAAAAAGGGCCCCCGAGCTCACCCTCGAGCACGCACCACCTCTACACCTCACCAAAGCCCCGCCAGGCCACTAGGAGGACCTCGAGGAGGTCTCCTCCCCCAACTCCGGCCGCACCGACCCGCCTCGGCCTCCACCTCGATTCGCTCCGGTGAGGCCGTCCCCGGCGCCCAAATCTTGTCTATAGCCTTCTCTAGCACCCAGTAAGCTAACGCCAGCATCGATTTGTCCTTCGCAGCTCTCTCCGACGAGTCCCTCGACCACCCGAGCCGCCGTCTGCCGGAGCAAGGCTCGCCGCCGACGTGGTACTTGCCGGCGACCACCACCACCACCAACCGACGCGGAAAGGTGCCCTGAACACGGAGGTACCCTCCGATCCCCCTGCCTCGTCGTGGATCACCGCCGGCGACCACCGCGGCTCTCGGGCACCGGCGAAATCTGCCGCCCCGTTCGTATATTCAAACCTGACAGGCGGGACCCTCCGTCAGCCTCTCTGTCATTTCTAAATGAATCGTTTTCTGAAAACGCCTTCGGGCAAAATACGTTTTCCACGCTGGGCTGGCGTAGTTGCTACTGAAACATTTTCTGTTTTTATAAGCTAGCCCCTGGAAACTTTCTGTTTCATTATAGATGAGTCCCTGGACAAAAACCTTTATAACTTTTAAACAGAATAGTATTTTTGATTGATTCTTTTTCTGTCCTCTTCAGATTTTTGTCTAATTTTTTATCAGATTTATTTGAAAAATAATTGGTATACTTTTTGTGCACCTTTTGGTATCTACGATAGCGCATATATTTTCTTTATACCGTAGATACCGAAGGAGGTGACAGAGCCACGAACTTCACCGAGCTAGGTTCCGACTACTCCGAACTAGGCAAGCATGTTTGAACTTTTGATATGATGATTGTTTTGGCATGTTTACATTAAGTAGTTTATGGCATGTTGATGAACATACCGATGAATGTCCTGTTACCTGAGACGATGAGGCAAGTGAGTTCCGAAAGTCCATGAGTGGATGGATGTGAGTATGCATGGCCATGTGTTGGCATGAGGATGGGTAAGATGGCAGTGTTGTAGCATGCCAGGCTTATGCCAGACTATGTGACTTCAATGTCAACTCGTATCATTCTAGTTCCTTCCATTCTTCCTTCCTTGTACTACCACATGTTTTCCGCAAGGAATATGGCTTAGTAAGTTGTAAACCGCTTTCCTGGTACACACCAAAAAGGAGAGGCCGTGATGATGGTTCCATGGCCCTGGAGTAAAGCCAGTCATCCGGTCAGGGGGCATGGGTGTTTCCGGTTGGGACCGAGAGGGGGGCACCCCTTAGAGCGCACGTATATAAATTTGATCCCATGCTATTCGAGATTGTGATATCCCCGTCTCAAAAGTTTTTCTTGGACGATGTCTAGGGTGATTCCTAGCATCGAGAGGTAGGATGGGTGTGTACTGGTTAGCTGTGTTTTCTTTCGAAATACCGTAAACGGAACTAGTCCTTCGTGACTACGGATATCCATTGGCTGTGGGAAAATTTTTGTACAAACTCTGCAGAGTCATATATTCCTTCGAATCATCTATTCCATGTCCAAGTTCGATATTAACTTATCTTAACCAAATGTCAGTTTTGATGACAGAGACTCCGGTGAACCGCATGAGTGCTAAGTCCGGTTAAATGATTATTCCTGTGGATGGACTAACCCGTTTATTCTCATGAATTGAATATTTATTATGAGCATTATTTCCTTGTGAATAAAAGCCCTTTATGTGGTGTCGCTAAGACGCCCGACTGTGGTATTTCTTTTAAAGCCCTTTCTGTGATGTCGCCCCGACGTCCGACTGTGGCATTTCTTTTAAAGCCCTTTATGTGGTGTCGCTAAGACGCCTGACTGTGGTATTTCTTTTAAAGCCTTTTCTATGATGTCGCCCCGATGTCCGACTGTGGCATTTCTTTTAAAGCCCTTTATGTGGTGTCGCTAAGACGCCCGACTATGGTATTTCTTTTAAAGCCCTTTCTGTGATGTCGCCCCGACGTCCGACTGTGGTATTTCTTTTAAAGCCCTTTCTGTGATGTCACCCCGACGTCCGACTGTGGCATTTCTTTTAAAGCCCTTTATGTGGTGTCGCTAAGACGCCCGACTGTGGCATCATTTCCTTATACTTATTTGTTCACCTTTTGAGGCGTCGCTTCAGACACCCGATCGGTCTTCATTTATGTTTTGTGGGATTTCAGGCGGACTACCGCCGTTTCCCTTTTACTTACCTCGTTATGCTAATTTTTGAATGTACATTGGTGAATTAATCATGACGCATTCATGCATGCATTTGTTATATCTTGCGTCCGAACTGTCTTGCGAGTACTTTCAAAGTACTCACTGGCTTGTTGATTTGGCCAGATGCTGACGAAGGCGATCTCATGGATGAAGAATTTGATAGCGAGTCCGACGCCTAGAGGAGTCCCAGTCAGTCTCGTACGACCCTGGATTTGGTCACTATATTATATCCGCTTCCGCTACCAAATAAATTCATCGAGCCTCACCTCGACGCTCGATGAGATGACAGTTTTAGAGACTTGTATCTCTCTCCCCGCTGTGTTTTTCCACCACCGACCTATCCTCGAGTCAGTAGTATGCCTCCACACCACTGTGTCATGTCCGCCATTATGTATATTTATTGGCGTGCTTGTAATAATTTGGTTGAGCAACCGTAGTTCGACCCTGTAATATATTTTATGCTACTGGCTTATTGTATCAAGAATTTGTCTACCAGTGAGGAGGATTTCTCTCATACTGGACTCAAAAGATTGGTTTCTCAATAAATATTTTTATTGGAAAACCGGTCGTGACACCATAGGACGAATAACAATCATACCATAGGCTAGCTTCTAGGTTTTAGCCTCCTTGATCTCGTGGTAGATCTACTCTTGTAACCCACATCATCAATATTAATCAAGCAGGACGTAGGGTTTTACCTCCATCAAGAGGTCCCGAACCTGGGTAAAAACATCGTGTCCCTCGTCTCCTGTTACCATCCGCCTAGACGCACAGTCCGGGACCCCCTACCCGAGATCCGCCGGTTTTGACACCGACAGGGCCCCTCAAGCTTTGGCTGCAGCATGCCGACTGCGAGACGCCGGCGACTGGAGCGAAGTTGAGGTCGTCTCCTCAGGCAAGATCTTCATGACCCGAGGCTAGGGTGACGTCGCTCGAGTGTGCCGTGCGGAGGGCACCCTCGTGATCCACTTTGAGTATGACGGCGCCTCCATGTTGTCCTTCAAGGTCTTCGACACAGAAGACCGCCGCCTGGAGTGCTGCTCCGGAAGGGGCCATCAGGACGGTGTCGTAGCAAGGGCAGGGCCTGCTGACCTCATTGCCAACGGCTCCTCCGGAAGTAGCAGCGACTCCTGGGAGTCCAGCGATTCTCCTGAGTTCTACGAAACTCTGGTGACGAGCGACGATAGCTACGTGCCCCCAAGATCTTGCCGTGCCCGGAGCAGGGCTGCAGAGGCCGACCACCGCCGCCGCTGATCTGATGAGGTTGGCGCCAGCTTCTCGTGACCTACTATTGATGATGGCGTCGGCCACTAGGGAGCGTGTAGATAGGGCTCCTAGAAGTTCTCTCCTTTTGTTCCCTGCGAAGAATTGAGAAGTACCGCGTGGGGGCATGTAAAGAGTCCGCAATGTCCTTCGTTGATATTATCCTTATTATGAAATTGTGCATGTGTGATACGTCTCCAACGTATCTATAATTTTTGATTGTTCCATGCTATTATATTACCCATTTTGGATGTTTATGGGCTTTACTTTACACTTTTATATCATTTTTGGGACTAACCTACTAACCGGAGGCCCAGCCTGAATTGCTGTTTTCTTTGCCTATTTCAGTGTTTCGAAGAAAAGGAATATCAAACAGAGTCCAAACGGAATGAAACCTTCGGGAGCGATCTTTTTGGAACAAACGTGATCCAGAGGACTTGGAGTAGAAGTCAAGAAACAAAGGAGGCGGCCACGAGGGTGCCCAGTGCGCCCCCTACAGGTGGGTGCGCCCCCACCCTTGTGGGCCCCTCGGGCGTCCACCGACCTACTTCCTCCTCCTACATATACCCATGTACCCCGAAAACATCAAAAGCGACCATGAAAACCTAATTCCACCACCGTAACCTTCTATATCTGCGAGATCCCATCTTGGAGCCTTCGTCGGCGCTCCGCTGGAGGGAGAATCGACCATGGAGGGCCTCTACATCATCTTCAAGGCCTCTCCGATGAGTTGTGAGTAGTTTACCACAGACCTTCGGGTCCATTGTTATTAGCTAGATGGCTTCTTCTCTCTCTTTGAATCTCAATACAAAGTTCTCCTTGATCTTCTTGGAGATCTATTCGATGTAACTCTTTTTGTGGTGTGTTTGTCGAGATCCGATGAATTGTGGGTTTATGATCAAGTTTATCTATGAGAAATATTTGAATATCCTCTGAATTCTTTTATGTGTGATTAAGTTATCTTTGCAAGTCCCTTTGAATTATCAGTTTGGTTTGGCCTACTAGATTGATCTTTCTTGCAATGGGAGAAATGCTTAGCTTTGGGTTCAATCTTGCAGTGTCCTTTCCCAGTGACAGCAGGCGCAGCAAGGCACGTATTGTACTGTTGCCATCGAGGATAAAAATATGGGGTTTATATCATATTGCATGAGTTTATCCCTCTACATCATGTCATCTTTCTTAATGTGTTACTCTGTTCTTATGAACTTAATACTCTAGATGCATGCTGGATAGCGGTCGATGTGTGGAGTAATAGTAGTAGATGTAGGCAAGAGTCTGTCTACTTGTCACATACGTGATGCCTATATACATGATCATGCCTAGATAATCTCATAATTATTCGCTTTTCTATCAATTTCTCGACAGTAATTTGTTCACCCACCGTAATACTTATGCTATCTTGAGAGAAGCCACTAGTGAAACCTATGGCCCCCGGGTCTATCTTTTATCATATAAGCTTTCAATCTACTTTTATTTGCATCTTTACTTTTCCAATCTATAATATAAAATACCAAAAATATATTTATCTTATCATATTATCTCTATCAGATATCACTTTCGCAAGTGGCCGTGAAGGGATTGACAACCCCTTTATTGCATTGGTTGCGAGTTCTTGTTTGTTTGTGTAGGTGCGTGGGACTTCTGAGGAGCCTCCTACTGGATTGATAACTTGGTTCTCAAAAACTGAGGGAAATACTTACGCTACTATTGTTGCATCACCCTTTCCTCTTCAAGGAAAACCAACGCAAGCTCAAGACGTAGCAAGAAGTATTTCTGGCGCCGTTGCCGGGGAGGTCTTCGCTCAAGTCAAGACATACCAAGTACCCATCACAAACTCATCTCCCTCGCATTGCATTATTTGCCATTTGCCTCTCGTTTTCCTCTCCCCCACTTCACCCTTGCCGTTTTATTCGCCCTTCTTCTGTTCGTCTTTTTCTTTGATGTCTTACTTGGCTCATTTGGTTGGAATTGTTTATTTATTACTAAACAGAGAACCTAAGATCTATGGATCCTCATCCGCTTGCTAATCTTTTTAAGAGATCCAATTATGATGAACCAATTGCTAGTGAGTTTTTTGCACTAGATTATCTTTATGAAGTTTTGCTTGAAATTTGCGAATCTGAAAATCGTGATGAAGAAATTTATGAAGAGATTCACGATGGCTCCTTGAATAAAAAGCATGATTGCAATGATTTTACTATAAATTCTCTTGATGTCAATTGTGCTAATAATATTCAAAACCCTAAGCTTGGGGATGCTAGTTTTGCTATGTCTACTACTTGTTGCAATGATCATGATTGGGGTGATTATTCTTATGATCTTGAAAATTTGTTTAAGCCCCATGATGAATATGAGATTGATAATAGTGTTTGCAATAATATTTAAAGTGGGTTCAGAAGAGTGTAAACTTTAGATCCCACATATTTGGAGTATGTTCAATCTTATGATATTTTTGATAAAAGTGGGTTTGGAGAGGTCATGACTTTAGTTAATGTTAATCCCACTATCTTGGAAGAGTGTCAACTTTGCATGCATGTGGATCGTGTTGAGAATATGTTTTGTGATAGCTATATTGTTGAATTTTCTTATGATCCTACATGTAATTATTATGAGAGAGAAAAATATGGTTGTAGAAATTTTCATGTTACTAAATTACCTCTCTTCATGTTGAGATTGCTATCATCTCTTTGTTCTTCTTTGCATATGCTAGTTTTTGCTTGCCTTGATAATTTGTTTGATTACAAGATGCCTATGCATAGGAAGTATGTTAGACTTAAGTGTGTTTGTCACATGTTTTATGATGCTCTCTTTGTGCTTCAATTCTTGTCTTTCATTGAGCATCATTGAAATCTCAATGCCTAGCTAAAAAGGCTTTAAAGAAAAGCGCTTGTTGGGAGACAACCCAATATTTTCCTTGCTGTTATTTAATAAATTTTTCATCTACCTTCTGTTTAGATGTGTTTTCATGTTTTAATTAGTGTTTGTGCCAAGTAGAACCTATATGATAACCTATGGTGGTAGTTAATTTGATTCTGCTGAGAAACAGAAACTTTGCGCGCACGAAAATAATTTTAGTAATTCACAAAAATGTGCTATTGCGTTGATTATTTTTGATGTAGATCAATATACAAATTTCCCAGGACTTCCTATTTTGGTAGGATTTTTAGAGTTCCAGAAGTATTCGAGAGTTACAGATTGCTACAGACTGTTTTGTTTTTGATAGATTCTGTTTTTCGTGTGTTGTTTGCTTATTTTGATGCATCTATGGCTAGTATGTAGGGGTATGAACCATAGAGATTTTGGAATACAGTAGGTTTAACACCTATATAAATAAAGAATGAGTTCATTACATTACCTTATGTGGTGGTTTTTCTTTCTTGCACTAAATGAGCTTATGAGATTTCTTCTTGAGTTTTGTGTTGTGAAGTTTTCAAGTTTTGGGTGAAGATTTGATGGACTATGGAATAAGGAGTGGCAAGATCTTAAGCTTGGGGATGCCCATGTCACCCCAAGATATTCAAGGATAACCAAAAGCCTAAGCTTGGGGATGCCCTGGAAGGCATCCCCTCTTTCATCTTCGTCTATCGGTAACTTTACTTGGAGCTATATTTTTATTCGCCACATGATATGTGTTTTGCTTGGAGTGTCTTGTATGATATTAGTCTTTGCTTTTTAGTTTATCAAAATCATCCTTGCTGTACACACCTTTTGGGAGAAACCCACTTGTTTGGAATTTATTAGAATACTCTATGTGCTTCACTTATATCTTTTAACCTAGATAGTTTTTGCTCTAGTGCTTCAGTTATATCTTTTAGAGCACGGCGGTGGCTTAATTTTGTAGAAATTGTTAATATCTCATGCCTCACTTATATTATTTTGAGAGTCTCCTAGAACAGCATGGTATTTGCTATGGTTATAAAATTGGTCCTAGAATGATGAGCATCCAAGTTGGGTATAATAAAAACTATCATAGAAAGTGAATTGGATGCTATGATCAATTTGATACTTGATAATTGTTTTGAGATATGGAGGTAGTGATATTAGAGTCATGCTAGTTGGGTGATTATGAATTTAAAGAATGCTTGTGTTGAAGTTGGCAAGTCCCGTAGCATGCACGTATGGTAAAAGTTGTGTAACAAATTTGAAACATGATGTGTTCTTAGATTGTGCATCTTTATGAGTGGCGGTCGGGGATGAGCGATGGTCTTTTCCTACCAATATATCCCCCTAGGAGCATGCGCGCAGTGCTTGGTTTTTGATGACTTGTAGATTTTTTCAATAAGTATATGAGTTCTTTTTGACTAATGTTGAGTCCATGGATTATACGCACTCTCACCCTTCCATCATTGCTAGCCTCTTCGATACCGTGCATTGCCCTTTCTCACCTTGAGAGTTGGTGCACTTCGCCGGTGCATCCAAACCCCGTGATATGATACACTCTGTCACACATAAACCTCCTTATATCTTCCTCCAAACAGCCACCATACCTACCTATTGTGGCATTTCCATAGCCATTCCGAGATATATTGCCATGCAACTTTCCACCGTTTCGTTCATCATCATGACACACACCATCATTGTCATATTGCCTTGCATGATCATGTAGTTGACATCTTATTTGTGGCAAAGCCACCATGCATAATTTTTCATACATGTCACTCTTGATTCATTGCCCATCCCGGTACATCGCCGGAGGCATTCATATAGAGTCATATCTTGTTCTACTATTGAGTTGTAATTCATGAGTTGTAAATAAACAGAAGTGTGATGATCATCATTATTAGAGCATTGTCCCCAAATAAAAAAAGAAAGGCCAAAAAAAAGAAAGAAAGGCCAAAAAAAGAAAGGCCCCAAAAAATAAAAAATAAATATAGAAAAGGGGGCAATATTACTATCTTTTTCCACACTTGTTCTTCAAAGTAACACCATGTTCTTCATATAGAGAGTCTCATATGTTGTCACTTTCATATACTAGTGGGAATTTTCCATTATAGAACTTGGCCTGTATATTCCTACGACGGGCTTCCTCAAAATGCCCTAGGTATTCATGAGCAAGCACGTTGGATGCACACCCACTAGTTTCTTTTATTGAGCTTTCATACATTTATAGCTCTAGTGCATCCATTGCATGGCAATCCCTACTCCTCATGTTGACATCAATTGATGGGCATCTCCATAGCCCGTTGATCATCCTCGTCAATGTGAGACTTTCTCCTTTTTTGTCTTCTCCACACAATCTCCATCATCATATTCTATTCCACCCATAGTGCTATATCCATGCTCACGCTCATGTATTGCGTGAAAGTTGAAAAAGTTTGAGATTATTTAAGTACGAAACAATTGCTTGGCTAGTCATCGGGTTTGTGCAAGATGGGAGCATTTTTGTGTGAGAAAAATGAAGCATGACCTAACTGTATGATTTTGTAGGGATGAACTTTCTTTAGCCATGTTATTTTGAGAAGACATGATTGCTTTGATAAGTATGCTTGAAGTATTACTATTTCTTATGTCAATATGAACTTTTATTTTGAATCATTTGGATCTGAACATTCATGCCACAATAAAGAAAATTACATTGAGAATTATGCTAGGTGGCATTCCACATCAAAAATTCTGTTTTTATCATTTACCTACTCGAGGATGAGCATGAATTAAGCTTGGGGATGCTTGATACGTCTCCAACGTATCTATAATTTTTGATTGTTCCATGCTATTATATTACCCGTTTTGGATGTTTATGGGCTTTACTTTACACTATTATAGCATTTTTGGGACTAACCTACTAACCGGAGGCCCGGCCTGAATTGTTGTTTTTTTGCCTATTTCAGTGTTTCGAAGAAAAGGAATATCAAACGGAGTCCAAACGGAATGAAACCTTTGGGAGCGATCTTTTTGGAACAAACGTGATCCAGAGGACTTGGAGCGGAAGTCAAGAAACAAAGGAGGCAGCCACGAGGGTGCCCGGCGCGCCCCCTACAGGTGGGCGCACCCCACACCCTCGTGGGCCCCTCGGGCGTCCACCGACCTACTTCTTCCTCCTACATATACCCATGTACCCCGAAAACATCAGAAGCGACCACGAAAACCTAATTCCACCGCCGTAACCTTCTGTATCCGCGAGATCCCATCTGGGAGCCTTCGCCGGCGCTCCGCCGGAGGGGGAATCAACCACAGAGGGCCTCTACATCATCTCCAAGGCCTCTCCGATGAGTTGTGAGTAGTTTACCACAGACCTTCGGGTCCATAGTTATTAGCTAGATGGCTCTTTGAATCTCAATACAAAGTTCTCCTTGATCTTCTTGGAGATCTATTCGATATAACTCTTTTTGCGGTGTGTTTGTCGAGATCCGATGAATTGTGGGTTTATGATCAAGTTTATATATGAGAAATATTTGAATCTCCTCTGAATTCTTTTATGTTTGATTAAGTTATCTTTGCAAGTCTCATCGACTTATCAGTTTGGTTTGGCCTACTAGATTGATCTTTCTTGCAATGGGAGAAGTGCTTAGATTTGGGTTCAATCTTGCGGTGTCCTTTCCCAGTGACAGCAGGGGCAGCAAGGCACGTATTGTATTGTTGCCATCGAGGATAAAAAGATGGGGTTTATATCATATTGCATGAGTTTATACCTCTACATCATGTCATCTTTCTTAATGTGTTACTCTGTTCTTATGAACTTAATACTCTAGATGCATGCTGGATAGCGGTCGATGTGTGGAGTAATAGTAGTAGATGCAGGAAAGAGTCGGTCTACTTGTCACAGACGTGATGCCTATATACATGATCATGCCTAGATAATCTCATAATTACTCGCTTTTCTATCAATTTCTCGACAGTAATTTGTTCACCTACCGTAATACTTATGCTATCTTGAGAGAAGCCACTAGTGAAACCTATGGCCCGCGGGTCTATATTCTATCATATAAGCTTTCAATCTACTTTTATTTGCATCTTTACTTTTCCAATCTATATTATAAAATACCAAAAATATATTTATCTTATCATATTATCTCTATCGGATATCACTTTCGCAAGTGGCCGTGAAGGGATTGACAACCCCTTTATCGCGTTGATTGCGAGTTCTTGTTTGTGTAGGTGCGTGGGACTTTTGATTAGCCTCCTACTGGATTGATACCTTGGTTCTCAAAAACTGAGGGAAATACTTACGCTATTATTGCCGCATCACCCTTTCCTCTTCAAGGAAAACCAATGCAAGCTCAAGACATAGCAGTTTGCGAGTCCTGTTTTGGCTCGGTTTCCCCTTTCCAACCTCGCGACAACTTGGTGCTCTATGCCGACAGGTCCTGGTCCCCAGGCAGGCTTCAGCCATCGCTAGTATACCAGGTCGTGATGCCGTGGTCAAGGCCAGGAGGTGAGCGGCCTGAGGTCCAGTAGGAGCCCCTGAGACGCGATGCTCAGGAGGCCCCTTTTAGCGCACAAGCGCCCACCGAGAGGTAGGAAAGGGAGACTATGTTGCCGAACCGGGGCAACGCAAATGAGAACTCTATGCCATAGCGACCGGTTGACCCGAGCGTGGAACTTATCTTGGCAGTCCAGGGTCGATCCTTCGCGAGATGCCAGGCTCGTGCGTAGGCAGTCGTAGCTTAGCCAGGTCGGGCACGTACGAGCCTCCTCCTCTTCCCACGCTCTCCTTCGTGCTCTATGTCCTCAGGTCCTGGCCCTCGAGCGAGCTCAGCCGCCGCTGGTATGCCAGGTCGTGATGCCGTGGTCAAGGCCAGGGGGTGAGGGCTGGAGAGCCAGTAAGTGCTCCTGAATCGTGATGCTCAGGAGCCCCCCTTTTAATGCGCAAGTGGATTATATGGGAGAAGAGGGAGCCCGCGGTGCCGCTTGTCGTGGTCCTCAGGAGGTTCCTGCAAGTCAACACGAGGTAGGGCGCAGATTGTCGTTATGACAGTCGGGCGGCCAATGGTTGCTCCGCAAGAGAATGGAGGCACTGAGGGCCTGGTGAGGAGGCGCACGTGGCTAGAGCTCGACCGCTCAGATTTGCCGACGTTGCATGGATGGACCCAAGCACAAGCATCGTGCCAACGTGGGCAGCTCCCGTGGTAGGTGACAATCAAGTAGGTGATAGTCATAGATAGATTAAGCATGGAAAGCAAACTGGCTGAAGTAAACACATGGGAGATACATGCCACTGGGTCAGGCCCGAGCGGCTTGGGGATGATGCAACCCGAGGGGCGCCCCCAGTAAGGTAAGCTAAAGACATAAACAAGAAGGGATACATGCCACAGGGACGGAGCCACGCGGCCTGGGAATGATGCAGCCTCGAGAAAGCTCTCAGCTAAATAAACTTGGAAAATGTCACCTGGTTCCGTTGCAAAAGGGGTGTTGAGGCAGCTGAAGGTACGCGGCAAAGGGGTTGCTCCTCACGAGCCACCGGGGCCTTGAGCCTCGGGAGGCTCTGGGGGTCCAGGCGATTCCTTGAGGACCGTCTCCATCTCAGCCCAGGTCTGTGTGGTGCCTAGCCTCCTAAGCTGCCTGGACGCGCCACAAGTTGCATTGGTAGGCTGACGCGACGCTCGGCAGGCCGAATGGCATGCGAACGTAGTTGTGCGGTGGGCCCTCGCAGCGCCCCACGCGCGAAGGCCAAAAAGGCTCCTGAGACGCAGCCCTATTGAGCCCTGGGACATCAATGCTGACGCCCAGCCCGACATCCTCGCCTGGATGGGGGCTGTGCCAGGTGAGCGGAGGTTGATGTCTACTACACAACCTTCTTCTTGTAGACGTAGTTGGGCCTCCAAGTGAAGAGGTTTGTAGGACAATAGCAAATTTCCCTCAAGTGGATGACCTAAGGTTTATCAATCCGTAGGAGGCGTAGGATGAAGATGGTCTCTCTCAAGCAACCCTGCAACCAAATAACAAAGAGACTCTTGTGTCCCCAACACACCCAATACAATGGTAAATTGTATAGGTGCACTAGTTCGGCGAAGAGATGGTGATACAAGTGCAATATGGATAGTAGATATAGGTTTTTGTAATATGAAAATATAAAAACAGCAAGGTAACTAATGATAAAAGTGAGCGTAAACGGTATTGCAATGGTAGGAAACAAGGCATAGGGTTCATACTTTCACTAGTGCAAGTTCTCTCAACAATAATACCATAATTGGATCATATAACTATCCCTCAACATGCAACAAAGAGTCACTCCAAAGCCACTAATAGCGGAGAACAAATGAAGAGATTATGGTAGGGTACGAAACCACCTCAAAGTTATCCTTTCTGTTCTATCTATTCAAGAGTCCATAGTAAAATAACACGAAGCTATTCTTTCCGTTCAATCTATCATAGAGTTCATACTAGAATAACACCTTAAGACACAAATCAACCAAAACCCTAATGTCACCTAGATACTCCATTGTCACCTCAAGTATCCGTGGGCATGATTATACGATATGCATCACACAATCTCAGATTCATCTATTCAACCAACACAAAGTACTTCAAAGAGTGCCCCAAAGTTTCTACCGGAGAGTCAAGACGAAAACGTGTGCCAACCCGTATGCATAGGTTCATGGGTGGAACCCGCAAGTTGATCACCAAAACATACATCAAGTGGATCACGTGATATCCCATTGTCACCACAGATAAGCACAGCAAGACATACATCAAGTGTTCTCAAATCCTTAAAGACTCAATCCGGTAAGATAACTTCAAAGGGAAAACTCAATCCATTACAAGAGAGTAGAGGGGGAGAAACATCATAATATCCCACTATAATAGCAAAGCTCGCGATACATCAAGATCGTGCCATAGAGAGAACACGAGAGAGAGAGAGAGAGAGAGAGAGAGAGAGAGAGAGATAAAACACATAGCTACTAGTGCATACCCTCAGCCCCGAGGGTGAACTACTCCCTCCTCATCATGGATAGCGCCGGGTTGATGAAGATGGCCATCGGTGAGGGATCCCCCCTCCGGCAGGGAGCCGGAACGGGCTCCCGAGAGGTTTTTGGTGGCTACAGAGGCTTGCGGCGGCGGAACTCCTGATCTATCTTTTTCTTCAATGTTTATAGGGTATATGGGAATATATAGGTGAAAGAAGTCGGTCGGGGGAGCCTCGAGGGGCCCACGAGGGTGGAGGGCGCGCCCCCTATCTCGTGGCCTCCTCGACGCTCCCTTGCTTGCACTCCAAGTTCCCGGGATTGCTTCTGTTCCAAAAATAACTTTTCCAAAGGTTTCATTCCGTTTGGACTATGTTTGATATTCCTTTTCTTCGAAGCACTGAAATAGGCAAGAAAACAACAATATGGGCTGGGCCTCCGATTAGTCGGTTAGTCCCAAAAATGATATAAATGTGTAAAGTAAAGCCCATAAACATCCAAAACGGGTAATATAATAGCATGGAACAATCAAAAATTATAGATACGTTGGAGACGTATCAAGCATCCCCAAGCTTAATTCCTGCTCGTCCTCGAGTAGGTAAATGATAAAAACATAATTTTTGATGTGGAATGCTACCTAGCATAATTCTCAATGTATTTTTCTCTATTGTGGCATGAATGTTCAGATCCAAATGATTCAAAATAAAAGGTCATATTGACATAAGAAATAGTAATACTTCAAGCATACTAATCAAAGCAATCATGTCTTCTCAAAATAACATGGCTAAAGAATGTTATCCCTACAAAATCATATAGTCTGGCTGTTGCTCTATCTTCATCACACAAAGTATTTAATCATGCACAACCCCGATGACAAGCCAAGCAATTGTTTCATACTTTAGTAATCTCAAACTTTTTCAACTTTCACGCAATACATGAGCGTGAGCCATGGACATAGCACTATATGTGGAATAGAATGGTGGTTGCGGAGAAGACAAAAAAGGAGAGATAGTCCCACATCAACTAGGCGTATCAACGGGCTATGGAGATTCCCATTAATAGATATCAATGTGAGTGAGTAGGGATTGCCATGCAACGGATGCACTAGAGCTATAAATGTATGAAAGCTCAACAAAAGAAACTAAGTGGGTGTGCATCCAATTCGCTTGCTCATGAAGACCTAAGGCATTTTGAGGAAGCCCATCATCGGAATATACAAGCCAAGTTCTATAATGAAAAATTTCCACTAGTATATGAAAGTGACAACATAGGAGACTCTCTATCATGAAGATCATGGTGCTACTTTGAAGCACAAGTCTGGTAAAAGGATAGTAGCACTGTCCCTTCTCTCTTTTTCATTTTTTTCTTTTCTTCATTTTTTTTCTTTGGCCTTTCTCTTTTTCCTTTTTCTTTTTGGCCTTTCTCTTTTTTTATAAAGTCCGAAGTCTCATCCCAACTTGTGGGGGAATCATAGTCTCCATCATCCTTTCCTCACTGGGACAATGCTCTAATAATGAAGATCATCACACTCTTACAACTCAAGATTACAACTCAATACTTAAACAAGATATGACTCTATATGAATGCCTCGAGCGGTGTACCGGGATATGCAATGAATCAAGAGCAACATGTATGAAAATTATGAAGGTGGCCTTGCCAGAAATACAATGTCAACTACATGATCATGCAAAGAGCAATATGACAATAATGATGTGTGTCATATAAACGGAACGGTGAAAAGTTGCATGGCAATATATCTTGGAATGGCTATGGAAATGTCATAATAGGTAGGTATGATGGCTGTTTTGAGGAAGGTAAATGGTGGGTGTATGGTACCGGCGAAAGTTGCACGACACAAGAGAGGCTAGCAATGGTGGAAGGGTGAGAGTGCGCATAATCCATGGACTCAACATTAGTCATGAAGAACTCATATATTTATTGCAAAAATCTACAAGTCATCAAAAACAAAGTATTACGCGCATGCTCCTAGGGGGATAGATTGGTAGGAAAAGACCATCGCTCGTCCCCGACCGCCACTCATAAGGAAGACAATCAATAAATAAAATTGTGCTCCAACTTCATCACAAAGCGATTCACCATACGTGCATGCTACGGGAATCACAAACTTTAACACAAGCATTCTTTAAATTCATAATCACCCAACTAGCATGACGTTAATATCACTACCTCCATATCTCAAAACAATTATCATGTATCAAATTGATCATAGCATCCAATTCACTTTCTATGATAGTTTTTATTATACCCAACTTGGATGCCTACCATTCTAGGACCAATTTTATAACCATAGCAAATACCATGCTGTTCTAAGAGACTCTCAAAATAATATAAGTGAAGCATGAGATATCTACAATTTCTACAAAATATAACCACCGTCGTGCTCTAAAAGATATAAGTGAAGCACTAGAGCAAATGACAAACTACTCCGAAAGATATAAGTGAAGATCAATGAGTAGTCGAATAATTGTGCAACTATGTGAAGACTCTCTAACATTTAAGAATTTCAGATCTTGGTATTGTATTCTAACATCAACCAAAACAAAATAAAATGACATTGCAAGGATAGCACAACTCATGTGAAGAAGCAAAAACTTAGGCTCAACCGATACTAACCGATAGTTGTTGAAGAAGAAAGGTGGGATGCCTAACGGGGCATCCCCAAGCTTAGATGCTTGAGACTTCTTGAAATATTATCTTGGGGTGCCTTGGGCATCCCCAATCTTGAACTTTTGTGTCTCCTTAATTCCTCTCATATCATGGTTTCTCTTTTTATCAAAAGCTTCATCCACACCAAACTCAACAAGAATTCGTGAGATAGGTTAGTATAAACAAATGCAAAACCTTATCATTTTCTACTGTAACAAATCACTAACTAAATGTCTCTGCATATTTAATACTCCTATCCTCAAATAGAATCATTAAACAAGCAAACATATGCAAACAATGCAAACATAACAACAATCTGCCAAAACAGTATAGTCTGTAAAGAATGCAAGATTCATCACACTTCCCTAACTCCAAAAATTATGAGAAAAATACCTCACTGTATAAGATAATCATAGCTCAATATGCAAAAAGTTTCAACATTATACCATTCTATGACTTTTCTAGGGAATTTTTGCAACAGCGGTAAACTTTCTGTTTTCAAACAGCAACATGTATACTAGCAAAATAAGAACGGTAAAGGCTATCCTTAACATTTTTATTGAAACTAAAGATGCAAAACATTATTCTAAATAAAATCAAGCTAATACTAACAAAAGAAAATTACGCTCCAAGCAAAACACATATCATGCGGTGAATAAAAATATAGCTCCAAGTAAAGTTACCGATGAACGAAGACGAAAGAGGGGATGCCTTCCGGGGCATCCCCAAGCTTAGGCTCTTGGTAGTCCTTGAATATTACCTTGGGGTACCTTGGTCATCCCCAAGTTTAGGCTCTTGCCACTCTTTATTCCATAGTCCATCGAATCTTTACCCAAAACTTGAAAACTTCACAACACAAAACTCAACAGAAAACTCGTAAGCTCTGTTAGTATAAGAAAATAAAACCACCACTTAGGTACTGTAATGAACTCATTCTAAATTCATATTGCTATAATATCTACTGTATTCCAACTTCTCTATGGTTCATACCCTCCGATACTACTCATAGATTCATCAAAATAAGCAAACAACACAAAGGAAACAGAATCTGTCAAAAACAGAATAGTCTGTAGTAATCTGTATCAAACGTATACTTCTGGAACTCCAAAACTCCTACCAAATTAGGAAGTCCTAAGAGATTTGTGTACCAATCCAGATAAAAAAGAATAACATCATAATCACGTTTCTGTGAATTATAAAAACTAATTTACTGGGTGCAAAAGTTTCTGATTTTCAGCAGGATCAACACAACTATCACCGTAAGCTATCCTAAAGGTCTTACTTAGCACTTTATTGAAAAAAAAGCTGTAAAGCATGATTACTACAGTAGAATAATCATGTGAACACACAAAAACAGTAAGGATAAATATTGGGTTGTCTCCCAACAAGCGCTTTTCTTTAATGCCTTTCTAGCTAGGCATGATGATGACAATGATGCTCACATAAAAGATAAGAATTGAAACATAAAGAGAGCATCATAAAGCACATGACTAGCACATTTAATCCTAACACACTTCCTATACATAGGGATTTTGTGAGAAAATAACTTATGGGAACAATAATCAACTAACATAGGAAAGCAAAACAAGCATAGCTTCAAGATTTTCAACACATAGAGAGGAAACATGATATTATTGTAATTCCTACAAGCATATCTTCCTCCCTCATAATAATTTTCAGTAGCATCATGAATTAATTCAACAATATAACCAGCACCTAAAGCATTCTTTTCATGATCTACAAGCATATAAATTTTACTACTCTCCACATAAGCAAAATTCTTCTCATTCGGAATAGTGGGAGTATCATAAAAGACCTGAATACTATAAATTGTTTCCACATTAAAAGAGTAATGTTCAGAAAAAGGGTAACCATAATCATGACAAGTTTTATAAATATAATCATCACTACTTTTTATAGCATAAGTTTCATCACAATAATCATCAAAAGTAGCAACTTCGTTCTCATCATAATCTATTGAAACCTCTCCCAAGATAGTGGAATCATCACTAAATAAAGTCGACACTCTTCCAAATCCACTTTCATATTCATCATAATAAGATTCAACATCCTCCAAAATAGTGGGATCACTACTTCCTAAAGTTGACACTCTTCCAAACCCACTTTCATCAATATAATCATAAGTAGGAGGCATGCTTTCATCATAATAAATTTGCTCATCAAAACTTGGGGGGACAAAAAATATCATCTTCATCAAACATAGCTTCCCCAAGCTTGTGGATTTGCATATCATTAGCATCATGGATATTCAAGGAATTCATACTAACAACATTGCAGTCATGCTCAACATACAAAGATCTAGTACCAAACATTTAATTGCATTCTTCTTCTAGTACATGAGCACACTTTTCCTTTCCATCATTCTCATGAAAGATATTAAAAAGATGAAGCATATGAGACAAACTCAATTCCATTTTTTTGGTAGTTTTCTTTCATAGACTAAACTCGTGATAAAACAAGAAACAAAAAGATTCGATTGCAAGATCTAAAGATATACCTTCAAGCACTCACCTCCCCGGCAACGGCGCCAGAAAAGACCTTGATGTCTACTACACAACCTTCTTCTTGTAGACGTTGTTGGGCCTCCAAGTGCAGAGGTTTGTAGGATAGTAGCAAATTTCCCTCAAGTGGATGACCTAAGGTTTATCAATCCGTAGGAGGCGTAAGATGAAGATGGTCTCTCTCAAGCAACCCTGCAACCAAATAACAAAGAGTCTCCTGTGTCCCCAACACACCCAATACAATGGTAAATTGTATAGGTGCACTAGTTTGGCGAAGAGATGGTGATACAAGTGCAATTTGGATAGTAGATATAGGTTTTTGTAATATGAAAATATGAAAACAGCAAGGTAACAAATGATAAAAGTGAGCGTAAACGGTATTGCAATGGTAGGAAACAAGGCATAGGGTTCATACTTTCACTAGTGCAAGTTCTCTCAACAATAATAACATAATTGGATCATATAACTATCCCTCAACATGCAACAAAGAGTCACTCCAAATCCACTAATAGCGGAGAACAAACGAAGAGATTATGGTAGGGTACGAAACCACCTCAAAGTTATCCTTTCTGTTCTTCTATTCAGGAGTCCGTAGTAAAATAACACGAAGCTATTCTTTCCGTTCAATATATCATAGAGTTCATACTAGAATAACACCTTAAGACACAAATCAACCAAAACCCTAATGTCACCTAGATACTCCATTGTCACCTCAAGTATCTGTGGGCATGATTATATGATATGCATCACATAATCTTAGATTCATCTATTCAACCAACACAAAGTACTTCAAAGAGTGCCCCAAAGTTTCTACCGAAGAGTCAAGACGAAAACGTGTGCCAACCCCTATGCATAGGTTCATGGGCGGAACCCGCAAGTTGATCACCAAAACATACATCAAGTGGATCACGTGATATCCCATTGTCACCACAGATAAGCACGGCAAGACATACATCAAGTGTTCTCAAATCCTTAAAGACTCAATTCGATAAGATAAGTTCAAAGGGAAAACTCAATCCATTACAAGAGAGTAGAGGGGGAGAAACATCATAAGATCCAACTATAATAGCAAAGCTCGCGATACATCAAGATCGTGCCATAGAGAGAACACGAGAGAGAGAGAGATCAAACACATAGCTACTTGTACATACCCTCAGCCCTGAGGGTGAACTACTCCCTCCTTGTCATGGATAGCGCCGGGATGATGAAGATGGCCACCGGTAAGGGATACCCCCTCCGGCAGGGTGCCGGAATGGGCTTCCGAGAGGTTTTTGGTGGCTACAGAGGCTTGCGGCGGCGAACTCTCGATCTATCTTTTTCTTCGATGTTTTTAGGGTATATGGGAGTATATAGGCAAAAGAAGTCGGTCGGGGGAGCCTTGAGGGGCCCACGAGGGTGGAGGGCGCGCCCAGGGGGGTGGGCGCGCCCCCTATCTCATGGCCTCCTCGACGCTTCCCTTGCTTGCACTCCAAGTTCCCGGGATTGCTTCTGTTCCAAAAATAACTTTTCCGAAGGTTTCATTCCATTTGGACTCAGTTTGATATTCCTTTTCTTCGAAACACTGAAATAGGCAAGAAAACAGCAATATGGGCTGGGCCTCCGGTTAGTAGGATAGTCCCCAAAATGATATAAATGTGTAAAGTAAAGCCCATAAACATCCAAAACGGGTAATATAATAGCATGGAACAATAAAAAATTATATATACATTGGATACGTATCAGCGGTCACCGTGCATGGCCCTCGCATCCTGCAGTTCCTGGGTGGTCTTGGTAATGAACTCCTGAGCGCTGGGCGCTCCTCGCCCTGTGTCCTCCTGAGGGAAACGTGCCACGAAGCACGCCTCCAAATGGTGCCCGAGCGCCTCCATCATGATGTTGGCAAGGTCTGAGGCCCTCCAGAAGAGAGCCCCTGAGCCTTGCCTGAGGAGGGCACTGGGCGCGCCTTCCTATGCTTAGGAGGGAGGCGCCCTGGTCGCGGGCGCTGATCCTGACGCGGATCCACTTGCAGCATCGTTCTCCTGAGGCCCAGTATGGAGCAACTTCTTCTTCTTCTTGGGGATGGCCTCAGGAGGGTGCTCGCCCTTTCTGTCGGGGTTGTCGATTGCTGCAACTTGGAAGGCACGCTCGAGGGAGCACACCGCATCTCTTTCTTCGTAGGGGACTATGATGATTCTGCTGCTTCGTGGCATCTTGAGGACGTTGTAGCCGTGGTGGGTCACCGCCATGAACTTGGCCAGGGCTGGATACCCGAGGATGGCATTGTATGGCAGACGGATGTGGGAGACGTCGAAGTCGATGAGCTCGGTGCGGTAGTTGTCGCGCTGCCCGAAGGTGGCCAGGAGGCGGACCTGCCCTATCGAGGTGGTGGAGCCGTCGGTCACTCCTGAGAAAGCCTTGGTAGGCTGAAGCTGATCGTAGGGCACTTGAAGGTTGTCGAACATCTCGACAGACAGGACATTAAGCCCTGCGCCGCCATCGATGAGAGTCTTGGTGACTTGCACGTTGCTGATGACGGGTGGACGGAGCATCGGGAGAGCGCCAGCTGTGGCCGCACACTTGAGCTGGTCTGCTGAACTGAAGGTAATAGCGCATTTGGACCACCTGCGCGGGCATGTAGCCTCGAGCTTGGGGAGGACTGCATTCACCTCGCGAGCAAACTGCTTGAAGATGCGCTGTGAGGCTGGGGCTTGAGCTCCGCCCAAGATGCAGGCGATAGCACGCGGCTGCTGGAAGCCCCCAACCCCCTCGTCTTGATGGTGGTCATTGTTACTTCTTGGTGGCGGCGGCAACGGAGGAAGCCCAGCATTGCCCTGAGGACGGTCCTCGCGAGGCTGATCCCTCCAGGCACCTTCGTGAGGCTGATCCTGCCAACGGTCCTCACGAGGCCGGTCACGCCACTCCTGGCGTGGGCCCCGGTCGTCCCAGCGTCCTCCGCCATGTCCTCCTCCTTGGACGTAGCCCCGGTCGTTGCGTTCGGGGCGTCGACCGAAGCATCCGCCGCGAATGGCCCTAAGCTCTTGATAATCGTTGGTGTTGTGGCTGTGCACGTTGTGGAAGGCACAGAACGGTCAGCTGCTCTTGGATGACTCAGGCTGGTCCCTGCCGCGCTTCGTGTCCGGCTCTACCGTGAGTACGGCCGCTCCCTTGTGCTTCACGTCCTTGGCCTTGGCTTTCTTCTCCTCCAGGTCGGCAGCTGGGAGCTCGAGAAGGGAAAGGCGCCCTTCCTCAGCCCTTGCGCACTTGGTCGCCAGGTTGAATAGCTCCAGGGATGTGCACAGCTCCTCCTTTATCTTGACATCGCGGATGCCAACGGAGAACACAGAGATGATGGCCTCGTCCATCACCTTAGGGATCTTGAGACGAACGTTGTTGAAGTGCTGGATGTACTTCTGGAGGGTCTCCTCTGGCTGTTGCTTGACGTGGCGCAGGTCGCCCGCGGCTGGAGGGGGGTTGCGTGTGCCCTGGAAGTTGGCGACGAAGCGGTCACGCATCTCGTTCCAAGAGGAGATCGATCCTAGAGGCAGGTTCAGGAGCCAGGAGCAGGCACCATCCTTGAGAGCCATGGGAAACCAGTTCGCCATGACTTTTTCGCCGCCGTTGGCAGCCTCGATGCTCATTTGTAGAGCTGCAGGAACTCCGCGGGGTCGGGGGTGCCATTGTAGCATGAAGGCAGGTCTGGCTTGAATTTGCCTGGCCAGGCGACGCTACGCAGCTCAGGGGTGAATGCGCGGCAGACCGTGGTGGCCACCGGGATCCTTTGTTGATGTGGAGCCTAGCCTTGATGCCAGCGCACCGCCAGCTCAGGCGGTGCACGGTCTCGCCGTAGCGGCACCGGGAGCGCAGGACCGTTTTCTTGCGGACGAGGGACTTCTTGGTAGCTTCCTTCTTTGCGCAGGGTGCCCAACACGGTGGATCACGCCGGGGGGCCACACGCCTTGGCGCCAGGGCGCCGTCTTGGGGCAGAGGTGGTGGAGGCGCTCCATGAGCCACATCACCTGCAGCTGGCGGAGGGCGAGGCAGCGAGAGGGACGGCCTTGGGGAGCCCCCTGCGGTGCTGACAAGCTTGGCGATACGGTCAAGCCAGTCCTCGTAGAGGTCGTTGATGGGGCGGTAGCATAGGAGTTCGCGCACCATGCACAGCGCGGCCTGCACGTCTGTGGGAGCGCAACGGGCGTGAGACGACGAGCCAGCCGGGGTCAGCGACGGAGTGGCGGTGCGGCCGTCCCGCCGTACCGAGGGGTGCAGCGAGGATGCTTGCTGCTTGTTCCCCGCTGGGCCAGTGGCGGCATTGGCGGCAGGCGATGGAGAACAGCGGGGTGGCCCGCCGACGGGAGCCATCTGAGCAACGCGGGCGGCCAGGGCGGCCCGACGCTCAGCACGAGCTCGGCGAGCGTCCGCCATGGAGATGACAAAGCGACGGGGCGCAAAGCGATGGAAGGAAAGCTTCGGCGCACCCCTACCTGGAGCGCCAAATGTCGGATCTCGGGTTCCGGCAAAACCCTCAAGGTTCAAACACTGGGGTGCGCACGAAGATCTCCCCCTACCGAATCACGCCCTCAGCCTCGCCGGAATCTCTAAGCTTAGCTCGACGAACTCGCAACACAAATGACACAAGATTTATACTAGTTCGGGCCACCATCGCGGTGTAATACCCTACTCCAGTGTGGTGTGGTGGATTGCCTCTCGGGCTGAGGATGAACAGTACAAGGGGAAGAACAACCTCATGAGATGAGGTGTTCTTGTGCTTGGTGGGTGTGAGGATGGGTTGGATCTAGTCCAAGATGAGATTGCTGAGGCTCAGTTGCCTCGTACTGTGGTGGCTAATCCTATTTATAGAGGCCTTAGTCCTCTCCCCAAATATTGAGCGGGAAGGGATGCCGCAATGGCCAACTTGAAAGGGGACAACTAGTACAAGTTATCCTGACAAAAGCAGTTTTCGCCTGCCAAAGGCTCTAGTGGTGATGCCGCCTTGGGCTCCATGGTGACCTCCGTCTTGCCGTCCTACTGGTCTTGGTCTCGTTGCACCGTTATGGAAACCTTTGCTTGACGCCTCGGTACTCCTCGTCTGCGCTTGCTTCCTTAGCAACAAAGAGGAAACAAGGACACTGCGCATGCTGGTGCCCGTATGGTGCCCACCTGGTCTCGATCGTCATGGCTCACGTCATTGGAACCTCGCGAGGTTTACCTTGCCTTGATCTCTCCGCCCCTCGCGAGCTAGCCTGATGAGGTCGCTCCCGAGGAGGTCTTGTGTCATCCGCCTCGCGAGGCTTGGCCCCTTGCGAGGGTCTCGAATGCTAGCTTGTTGGTGAAGATGGGCCGTACGGGCCCGTTTGTAGAGCCACGCCGTGGGCAGTAGGCAGACAAGTCTGGGGACCCCCGTTCCCAGAACACCGACACATATGGCTGTTCCCAAGGCCCTTGTGCTTAGGTTGCATCTCGCCGTAGGTCCAGCCACCCTCTGTGGGCTGCCACATGAGGACATGGTGTTGTTCCCAGTGAGGAACAACAGGAGCTCCCGCCATGGTGCCAGTAGACCGACCGACTGTGCTCGCTCCCGGTTCACTTCCCCAGCACGCAGGACAAGTCAAATTCAAGCGAGCTTACACACTTTGTGGTTCTTGTACGGAATAATAATGAGCACGACGGGGACATCCCTAGAAGCCACCTAACAAGCCAAATTCAGCTGTTTTTACAGGAAATAGGCAATTACGACGGAGATGTTCCAATGGACTCACCAGTGTCCACGAGGTGTGGGCCGCATAGTGGTTGCTGCAGCGAGGAGAACCTCCTTTCGTAGATGCGCTCTGTCGGCCGCTCATGCTGAGCGGCTTACACGCACCTAGCCCTGCCGCCTCACTTCAAATTGAGACCAGCTATGGCTACCACTGGTCCTCTATGGCCGCCTTTGTTGCTTTGCGTGGAAGGTGATGATGTCTACTATGCAACTTTGTTCTTGTAGACTCATGTTGGGCCTCCAAGCGCAGTGTTTTGTAGGACAGTAGCAACTTTCTCTCAAGTGGATGATCTAAGGTTTATCAATCCGTGGGAGGCATAGGATGAAGATGGTTTCTCTCAAACAATCCTTCAACCAAATAAAAAAGAGTCTCTTGTGTCCCCAACACACCAAATACAATGGTAAATTGAATAGGTGCAATAGTTCGACGAAGAGATGGTAATACAAGTGTAGTAATGATAGTAGATATTGATTTTTGTAATAGGAACAATAAAAACAACAAGGTAGCAAGTAACAAAAGTGAGCACAAATGGCATTGCAATGCTTGAAAACAAGGACTAGGGTTCATACTTTCACTAGTGCAATCTCTCAACAATGCTAATATAATTGGATCATATAACCACCCCTCAATGTGCGATGAAGAATCACTCCAATGTTCTTATCTAGTGGGGAACATAAGACGAAATTATTTGTAGGGTATGAAACCACCTCAAACTTATCCTTTCTGATTGACCTATCAAGCTATTCCTATAAGTGTCACAAACAACCCAAGAGTTTGAACTAAAATAACACAATATGATAGACATCAACCAACTCTAATGTCACGTAGATACTCCAATGTCACCACGAGTATCTGTGAGTTAATTATATGATATGCATCAAACAACTTCAGATTCATAATACTCAACCCAACACAAAGAACTTCAAAGAGTGCCCCCAGATTTCTACCGGAGAAACAAAGACGAAAATGTGCATCAACCACTATGCATAGATTACCCCAATGTCACTTCGGGAATCCACGAGTTGAGTGCCAAGACATACATCAAGTGCTCTCAAATCCATAAATATATTAAATCCAATAATAATTAAATCTCAAAGGTAAAACTAAATTCATCACAAATAGATAGAAAGGGGAAAACACCATATGATCAAACTATATTAACAATGCTCGCGATACATCAAGATCGTGCCAAATCAAAAACTAGAGAGAGAGAGAGAGATAGAGAGATAGAGAGAGAAAGATATCAAACACATAGCTCTAGTACAAACCCTCAGCCCCGAGGGTGGACTACTCCCTCATCATCATGGTGGCCGTCAGGATGATGAATATGGCCTCCGGTAATGATTACCCCTCTGGCAGGGTGCTGGAATAGGGTCAAGATTGTTTTCATGTATACAGAGGCTTGCGGCGGTGCAACTTCTGATCTAGGGTTATTTCTGGGGGTTTCTGTATATATAGGATTTTTTGCTTCGATCTCACGTCAAGATGGGCTTTGAGGGGTCCACTACCCACCAGGGCGAGCCAACCCCCCTGGTGCCTAGTGGGGCCCTCGTGGCTCTTTTGGCCCTCCCACGAAGCTTCTAGTGCCTCTTTTCTTCCACAAAAAATCATCAAAAAGTTTTGCTGCATTTGGAGAACTTTGATTTCTGCACAAAAAACAACACCACGGTAGTTGTGCTGAAAACATCATCAGTCCAGGTTAATTCCATTTAAATCATATAAAATTACACCCAAACCATATAAAATTGTGGTAAACATGGAATGAATACTTCATAAATTATAGATACGTGGGAGACGTATCAGCATCCCCAAGCTTAATTCCTACTCGTTGTCAAGTAGGTAAATGATAAAAGAAATAATTTATGAAGTGTGAATGCTAGCATAGTGCATAATTTTGATCAATGATAATTTCAATAACTTTTCCTAGCATCATAACAGCAACTCTTTCTCAAAAAACTCATCATGATAAAGTATCAATCAATTCACATGTTATGGTTCAATCAATGCCTTCTCTTGAAACTTAACAACCTATGTTCTTAGCCACCAAACAGTTGCAATTCAACTTATTCTCAACAAAGTCTAAGTAAGAGCTCCACATACTCAATCATTAGTCTTCTATGATTGCTAGTACTCAAAGCATATTTTTAGAACAAATGGCATCCGTCGAACACAGAGAAAGATAGGGGCTTAATGTTTCGCCTCCCAACTCATTTATCATAGAGATAATTGTCAACAGTAATAATTCATGATCAAATATATTTGAATGGCCATATGTGCCTAGATATTTAGCCACCACATGATCCTTGCTAACTTGAGAATAATTGAGTTTGAAATTAGAATGCATACTATTGACTCTTGCATAAAAGTAAATATTGAGAAGTAAAAGATAGGCCCGTCGTAGAGAGAAGCAGAGGTTGTCATGCACTTTTTTATTTTGGATGCACAAGCTCTTAATGCAAGGGAATGCCAAGTTATATTGCCCCTTATGATAGCAACCTTTATTATTCAGTCCATCGCTTTTATTACTTTGCCATCACAAGTTTGTACAGTGCTTATTTTCCCTTACAATAAAAGATCAAACATATTTAGGAGCAATTTTTATTGCTTTATGCGCCCATGACAACTTACTTGAAGGATTTTATTCAATCCATATGTAGGTATGGTGAACACTCATGGCAAGAAACTGGGTTAAGGGGTATTGGATGCACAAGTAGTATCTCTACTTAGTATGATTTTTTGGCTAGCAATTAAAAGATCCTAAGCAAACACCGCATGTTGGAGGATCCATAACAATATAACTTGTATGCAAATATACACAACCATAACTCATTGCGTTGTCTTCCTTGTCCAACGTCAACTAATTTGCTTTAGTTTGAAAATAATTAATGGGTATTAACAATCATAGAAGATGTCCAAGATAATATATTTTTATGTGAAAGTTCTCTTCCTTATACTAATCATTAATGAATTGCTTGTATGACCAATATTGTGATTGTCAAGCTTCAATAGATTTCACTTTATAAACCCAATGTGAAGCTACTACTAGTCATGATATGAACATATAATTTAAAAATTCATGATATTCAATTCATTCAACAATTTACTCATAGGGTATAAGTGAAGCACAAGAGTAAATGACAAGCTACTACAAAAAGATATAAGTGAAGATCAAGCGAGTAGTTTAGTAAATGGGTAGCTATTTTAGGACTCTCTATAATTTGAAAACTTTCAGATCTAAGTATTTTATTAAAGCAGCAAGAAAAACAAAATAAAATGACATTCCAAGAATAGCACAACTCACGTGAAGAAGCAAAAACTTAGGCTCAACCAATACTAACCGATAATTGTTGAAGAAGAAAGGTGAGATGCCTACCGGGGTATCCCCAAGCTTAGATGATTGAGAGTTGTTGAAATATTAATTTGGGATGCCTTGGACATCCCCAAGATTGAGCTCTTGTGTCTTCTTCATTCCTCTCATGTCATGGTTTCCCTCATTCTTAAAAATTTCATCCACACAAAACTCAACAAGAACTCGTGAGATAAGTTAGTATAAATCAATGCAAAACCTTATCATTCTCTACTGTAGAAAATCACTAAAATTATTATTTAACATTGCACACTAAATGCCTCTGCATATTTGATACTCCTATCCTCAAATAGAACCATTAAACAAGCAAACATAACAGCAATCTGTCTAAACAGGATAGTCTGTAATGGATGAAGAAGTATCCATACTTATTTAACTCAAACAATTCTGAAAATTTACCAAACTATAGAAAATTTATCATAGCATAATTTTTCAAAATTTCAAGCGCTTATCAGATTCTGGCTTTTCTCAAGAATTCACGCAATAGCAGAAAACTTTCTATTTTGAAACATCAACTCATATACTTGTAAATTGAGCATGGTAAAGGCTATCATTCACACTTCTATTGAAATAAAAGATACAAAACATTATTCTAAATAACATCAAGCAAATCTCAACAAAATGAAATTTTGCTCCAAGCAAAACACATAACATGCGATGAATAAAAATATATAGCTCCAAGTAAGGTTACCGATATTGTTGAAGACAAAAGAGGGGATGCCTTCCGGGGCATCCCCTAGCTTAGTTGCTTAGGTCTTCCTTGAATATTACCTTGGGTGCCTTGGGAATCCCCAAGCTTAGGTTCTTGTCACTCCTCATTCTCCTCATATTGATATCTCACCCAAAACTTGAAAACTTCAATCACACAAAACATAACGGAACTTCGTGAGATAGGTTAGCATGATAAAGAGCAAACCATTCACTTTGGTGCTGTCAAAGACAAGATTAATAATTGTTTACACATAATGCCTACTGTAACTTCCACAATTTATAGCACTTAATATAAGCTATGGAAACACTAAAACAAGAAAACTATGCATTGAAAACGGAATTTGTGAAAAACAGAACAACCTATAATGATCTGAACAATGAGCATACTTCTGCAAATCCAAAAATTCTGAAAAAATCAGGACAATGTAGGGAATTTATATATCAGTCATATTTAAAAAGTCAGAGCAAAATCATGTTTTTGTGAATTTACAAAATTCTAGAACTGGGTGCAAAAGTTTCTGTTTTTGCACAAAATCAAATCAACTATCATCCACACTATCCCAAAGGCTTTACTTGGCACTTTATTGAAAAAAACAATAAAACATGATTACTATAATAGCTTAATAATGTGAAAACACAAAAACATTAGGTATAGATGTTGGGTTATCTCCCAACAAGATCTTTTCGTTAATGCCTTTTTAGCTAGGCATGGTTCAATGATGCTCACATAGAAATAAAGAATTAAAACATAATGGGAGCATCATAAATCCAATGGCAAGCACATTTATGTCTAACCCACCTCCTGTGCATAGGGATTTTTGGAGCAAAAAATTTATGGAAATAAGAATCAACTACCATAGGAAGGAAAAACAAGTGGAACTTCAAAACTTTCAGCACACAGAGAGGAAACTTGATATTTTTTTAAATACCAACAAGCATATTTTCCTCTCATAGTAATTTTTAGTAGCATCATGAATGAATCAACAGTATAAATATCACATAAAGCATTCTTTTCATGATCCACAAGCATAGATCTTTTATTACTCTCCACATAAGCAAATTTATTCTCATTCATAATAGTCGGAGTAAACTCAACAAAATAACTATCATGTGATTGAAAATTAAAATCATGACAAGTTTCATGCTTATAATTATTCTTTATAACATATATGTCATCACCATAATCATCATAGATAGCAACTTTATTGTCATAATCAATTGAAACCTCTTCTGAAATAGTGTATTCATCACTAAATAAAGTCATGACCTCTCCAAATCCAATTTCATAATTATTATTATAAGATTCAACACCCTCCAAAATAGTGGGATCATTATTATCTAAAAGTTACACTCTTCCAAACTCACTTTCATAAATATAATAATCATAACTATGAGGCATGCAATCATTATAACAAATTTGCAAATCAAATCTTGGGGGACTAAAAATATCATCTTCATCAAACATAGCATCCCCAAGCTTATGGCTTTGCATATCACTAGCATCATGGATATTCAAAGAATTCATAGTAGCAACATTGCAATCATGCTAATAATACAAAGATTTTATGCCAAACATTTTATTGAATTCCTCTTCTATCGGTTGAGCACAATTTTCCGCTCCATCATTTTCATGAAACACATTATAGAGACGAATAATCACTGGTACAACGAGGTGATATACAAACGGTTTTTAACCCCTTTCCGGGACGACGTTCTGAACCGTCGCCTAGTGAGTGGCTGCGATAGTGGGGTCCTTCCCACACAACGCAGAAACCGTCGGGGATATGCCTTCCTGGCACACACGCTCGGCAAAATAAGGTCGTGTGCGACCGGCGAGCGAACAAATATGGTCTTACATACAATAGTGCCAAAAATACATTTGTATAGGCGAAATCATTTCGGTCGTAAGTACATCCCACACAGTCAGTCCTCGCTATACATTTCCTTTCGTATGTACATTCCACACAGTCAATCCAAGGAATACGTTTCTGTTAGTATGTACATCCCACACAGTTAATCCAAGAAGTACGTTTCTGTTCGTATATACATCCCACACAGTCACTCCAAGGAAAATGTTTCCGTTCGCGGGTACATCACACACAAGTTTCCCTATTAAATCGTTTGTGATAGCGTTTCCATTGCACACAATATTAATAATTTTATCTTTTGCGTTATTGATTCCATCACACACGGTGCGTAGAAGAAACTGTGTGGCAAAGGCTATCCATCACACACACTTTTTAGGTTATAAACGTTGGCACAAGGTGGCCTAACGCAAACAGTTTTCAAGAGGATGTCGTGTGTGATTGTTCATTGATCCAACACAGTTTATTCCTAGAAATTGTGTGTCTTTCCTAAGGTCATCGCCCATGGTGTTTTCTCAATAACCGTTTCCAATAGAAAAAAACCCAACTAGCAGGCTAATTACCCTATTATTAATAATCCATTTATTAATCTAATTGACATTTCATATTAAGCACACAAAATATTTCAGTTCCATATTAAGGAAGCAGGATTTCATAATTGAAATACATCTGAGTACAACATCATATAGCTTCAGCACTCAGCTACCCCATTACATAACTGCACCAACACCAAGTTTCACATGCAATATCTACAACCTTTCGAAATTTGCATCATAGACGGAACATAGACAAATGATTCTCATGTGGAAAAATGCTGAAGCGGAAGGTGAATATTGAGCCTTCATTGATGTTAAAGGTCTTTGAAACTTTAGGCCAGTGCCTGTGGATGATTGACCATCCATCCTTTGTCCTCTTCAGGAACACTTCAATATTGAACCATGGGTGTTGTATGAAAACCTTCCTTGCCTCTTAACCATACAGGTGGTTTGAGAGGTAATCATCAGTGAACTACTTTGGAAAGGCCTGAAAACAAGGATATGCATAAATATCTTCTCCAGATTTGAAATGGCGCAAATGAATTAAAAAGAGGTATAACAGTTAGTACCATCCCGTAGTGAACTGATGTCTTCTTCATTGTGTAGACAAAGATCTTGTTGTTGTTTTTTGTTAATTTCCTTATCGTAACAATCTTTCTGAGTGTCTTGACTTGACTGATATTAATGGACAACTCATTTCCACATATGCAAAAGGGTTCAAACAATGGGTCAAAACCTCTGATAGCAGGACCTACATGTGCAAGACCAAATTGTTAAAAACCTAATATTTAAAAACAAGAAGTGGAAAGGTGTGTTATTAACTATAACAAGCCTAATATTTAAAAGGGCCATTTGCATTTCTATCCCTAACTCGAACCACCTACTCAGATATACCCCTAATTCCAAAGCCTGCTAAAAAATGCCCCTCCGCCATTAGTTCCCCTTACAGAATTGCCCTTCTGTTCCGTTTCCGTTAGGTCAAAGGGGTTTGACCGTTTACTTGATGTTTTCTGGACATTTTGCCCCTGCCTCCTTTTGTCACCGACATGTAGGACCCATTGTCAAGGTCAAATGGTCAGCAGTTGACTGGGTCAACAAGGGAATGGGTCCACTTGTCATAGGTTAGTTATTTTGGATTGATTATTCTAGATTGATTTAATATGCCATTAACAGATTAATTAACTAATTAATACCCACATCATGGATTAACCCTAATCTAACTCGCAAAAAAAGTTTAACCCTAATCTAACAGCCCCACGTGGTGGTGGGGCCACTGGCAGCAGTTTGGCCGGCAGAAATTGGGCGGCGCCGGCGCTGGTCCAAGTGAGGACGCAGGATGGCGAACACAGCGGCGCACGGGAGCGAGGCAGAAGGGACGCACGGTGGCGCGCCCGGTCCAGGGTAGCCGAAGGCCCTGCGAAGAAGAAGGCAGCGGCGGTGGATCTCTGCACAAGGAGGGAGGAAGGGAAAGGGAGGGAGAGGGGGGAGGGAGAGGGAGGATGGGATGGAGACAGGGCAGCGGCGCGTGGGGAGCTAGCATCGGCAGCGCCCGGTCCATGGTAGCCGGAGCTCGCCGGAGGTGAGAGAGAAAGGCTGTGAGGTAGGGGAGAGAGGTGGGTGATTTTTCCCTTTTCTTTTTTTATTTCTCTGTTTTGTTCGGGTCCCACATGTAAGTGACATGTGAAGCTAGGGGCAAAATGTCTAGTAAACACTCCGTAAACGGTCAAACCCCTTTGACCAGACGGAAGCGGAGCGGAAGGGTATTTCTGTAAGGGCACCTAACGGCGGAGGGACATTTTTGAGCAGGCTTTCGAATTAGGGGCAAATGTGAGTAGTGGGTTCGAGTTAGGGACACAGATGTAAAAGACCCTATTTAAAAACAAGCAAACATAGTCCTTAAACTTGTATTGTGCAGGTCTATGTACACTAGTTATTGGCCCTATTTGGATCCATGGGTTAGAGTTAGTTTGAGCTAGTTTGGGCTCAAATAGCCATAAAGTATCCAAACATGAGGGCTAGTTTGATCTACTTGCGTCAAACCCACCCAAAACAACTATCCCACCCAAGAGGTGCTGATTGGGGCTAGTTCTCCTAGTGCATTTATTGTCAATGTAACACTGTCATCCAAACACCTCTTTGGCTAGAGTTAGTTCAGGGTTAGTCATTGTTGAGTATCATTGTTATTTAGGAAACGTAGGATAGCGTAGGATTTATTATACCTTGACTTGTACTCCAAGATGACCATGTACTCCTATATATATGCCCACGAGGCTCAAGCAATACAATCAACTATTCCACCAATCTCTGTCTTCCTTTTAACTTTCAAGCGCTAGAAACTAACTCTAACCTATAGCTAAGTTAGAGGATCCAAACAGTGCCATTGTTAAATCAAATGGAAAGGCGTGTTCAATACTCCCTCCGGTCCTTTTTACTCTGCATATAAGAATTGTCTAAAGTCAAACTTCATAAAGTTTGACCTTATTTATATAAAAAATATCAACATCTAGCATGCTAAAGTTATACAATATGAAAATTTAAGTCATGACACATGCACTGGTAATTATTTCATATTGTGAATGTTGGTATTTTATTCTATAAAGTTGGCCAAGCTTTAAGAGGCTTGACTTTGGACAGATCTTATATGCGAACTAAAAAGATTCGGAGGGAGTACAACATGTTTAACAGCAACCAAATATAGTCATTCATAGAGCTATAAATTTGGTATTGATGAAATTGAACTGCACAGTTCATACTAGCACATATAGAACATCACACTGTTAATAGCTGAAATAAACAAGGCATACTATGAACAACCAAAGATGGCAATTAAAATTGGACACATGCTAACTACAAACAACCCAATAACAATAAACCATAGAAATAAACAAGGCATATTGCAAACAACCTAATATAGCAATAAATACTGGACATGTTCTCACTACGAAAGGTGTTCGAGAAAAAAAATCATGGGTTTCCTCACTTGTGACGGATTGGCTCCTCCTCATGGTCGCCGTCGATGAGGTCTGACTTGCTAGCTGAGGATCCCAGGCCAGCGTCACAGAACGTGTCCTTCAAAAATGACAAAAAGGGCCCCATGGCGATGAAGGATGGAAATTTTTTCATAACAAGCCATAGGAGATCAGTTGTAGGGCCATCGATGAGATCGACGGATGTCAAACCCGAAGGGTTTGAGGTGGGCAACTTAACCTATGACATAACCCACATCAAGCCGTCGGTGTCTACGACCTTGATGTGGTAGCAGGCGTCCGAGACATGCCAGAATACTCTATCCCGCTGATTGAAAGGCTCAATCCAGGTCCACTCATCCTCGTCAGCTTCCTCGACGGCCACCTCACTGATGTCGGGCGAAGAGGCCGCGGTAGAGCTATTTTGGGCCATTCCCTCCTCGAGCTCCCCGGGAAGCATAGCCGGCTTAGGCTGTGACACTCTGGAGTGGGAGAGGGGGTGGGGATGGGGATCTCTGGGAAAGGGGGCATTTCGCAGGATTCATCTAAGAAACTCAGGGCGGCGAGGGTATGTATATCGGTGGGTAAACTGCAAGGGCATACCGACAGAGGTTGATGATGGAGGCGGCGCGGCGGCGCCGGCGACGACCTAGCTAGGTTTGCAGCGAGGGAGGGGTGGTGTGTATGTGTGTGAGCGGGGGATTTGGGGTGTGTGTGTGGAGGGGTCCAGGGTGGTGTTTGAGGAAATGCCGCGGGTACTGAAAATTTTACTAGGCAAGAGTAAAATGGCGGGGCTACCAAAAATTTGGATCAAGGGATTGAAGCAGAGCGGGGTGGGAGTAACAAACATCACACACAGTTAAAACATAATGATCGTGTGCTATCAAACAGAAAAACACTCCAGCCGAGCGGATATTTTTGAGAATGCGAGGGATGGAGGCGGGAATAAAATCCCGGAGCTACTGAAAATTTGGATCTACTGATTGAAGAAGAGCGGGAGTAACAAACATCGCACACGGTCCAGACATACTAATCATGTGCTATCAAACAGAAAAACCATCTACGCACATGCGGGAGGAGGGAAGCCTCATGGGGCCCAATCTGCTGTGATCATGTGGGTGACAGGGGCAGGGGCACGGCACACGGGTAGTCCTAGGGAACCTTGTCTGTTTCGTACCCAATCGCAGACGGTTGCTGCTTCCGACTCATCTGTTGTTTATAAATTTGGCTAAAAATATATGGGAAAGGGTCAGAACACCAACACACTTGCATGTGGACCAAGTATATGTATGAAAAGGGTGGTTTTATGTTCAAATACCCAATGCACAACTTTGATGTGGCACCTGTGGCACAAAGCGCATGCTATTATTGCTACCCCCCAAACACACACACACACACACACACACACACACACACACACACACACACACACACACACACACTTCGTGTTGCCGGGAGGGGAATCCTAGCTATGAAGGCATGTTGACACCGATTTCGGCCAAAGGTAAAATATGGCGCATAGATATTATTCAGATAAAATTATTTACATCAAATTATAAAACAAAAAAAGTGAATTGCCGAATACACAGGTTAAAAATACAATGATAAAATAACAGACCCGAAATTAAAAGGGAAGGATCCATACCGTCGCATAAATTAGGGGACATATGACTTTCATACACATATGCCATCATCAACGACGAAATTTTGGCGTTAGCACAAATCCACAGACGCTAATATTGCCAAATATTATATCATATTTACCAGCATTATTATTCCGTCACCGCTAAAAAAATATTGGCACGATAATGTTCGTGTAAAATAATATAACACACAATGATGTGTAAAGAAAATGTCAAGCCATCGTATAATTATCAATGAAAAAATGCTGGCCTATGTCACAATAATTAATTTGGCCTAGCTAGCCCAGTCATACATATGGCTATGTATGGTGCAAGTATGAGCTACGTGCATGCATGTGTTATGGGGGTTTCCTATTTGGCGCTGCAGGCGCCAGTTATACCTCATTTTGCTAACGGGCGCCTGCAGCACTGCGAGCTGGGCCGGCCCATCTACTTTTTATTTCTGTTTCTTCAAAACGAAAAAATGGTGCAGATGTGTGCCGCGACTCGAACCAGCGACCTCTTGATTTGAACTACAGTGAACGGACCACCCGGCTACCAAGCTTCACGTGAGTAAGCTTATCTTTCAATCTTTTGTTCCTTTTCTCCTTTCTTCTTCTTCTTCTTTTTCCTTTCCTTTTTTCTTTTTCATTCTCCTGGTTGGCGTACTTTCTTTTTTAAAATGGACATACTTTTCAGAATTTGTGAACTTATTTTCAAATTCGATGATATTTTTTTCAAATTGATAAACTTTTGTTTTCAATTTTGATGAACTTTTTTTTCTAAATTGATGAACTATCTTTGAAATCGATGAACTTTTTTCAAAATTAGTGAACTATTTTTCATATTTGATCAAATATTAAAAATTGATGAATTTTTTGTTCAAAATCGATGAATTTTTTAAAAATCGATGAACTTTTTTCAAAGTTGTGAACTTTTTTCAAATCAGATGAACTTTTTTCAAGTTTTATGAATTTTTTTCCAATTCAATGAACTTTTTTGAAAATTGATTAACGTTCTTTCAAATTTGATGAACCTTTTTCAAATCGCTGAACTTTTTATCAAAATGGATGAACCTTTCTCAAATTCGATGAACAGTTTTCAAATTCCATTATTTTCTCTATTCAAAATCTGTGAACATTTTTCAAAATATGATTAACCTTTCTACCAAAAGTCGATGAACTTTTTTGAAAAATCAATAAACATTTTTTAGGTCTGTGAACTTTTCTTTCAATATGAAGAACTTTTTTCAAAATCACGATCTTTTTACCAAATAATTCAAAACAATTAAGTCGTACAATAGATGAATGGTTCTCTGCAATAAAATAGCATTGCTCCCTTGTTATTAGATATTTGCCTCTGCTACAAATCGCAAATGGTAAGTAGCTCGTCTGGCTAGCGGCGCCGGTTCGTGAAGTTGAACTGTTGAGTTCGAAACCTGTAGGGAGCAATATATTTTTGTGTTCTTTGGCCAGCTTTTTGCGTTTCACGACTGCACGTTTCGTGGGCCGGCCCAGCACGGGACGGTGCAGGCGCTAGGAGCGCAGACGGGCGCCTGCAGCGCCGTATAGGAGCTCCCTGTGTTATGCATGGGTTGATTATGCGGCAAGATTAAAAGCTAATTAAGTAATTAGCCGGCTCATGGCCACACCACGTATGGCCTGCATGCATTAAACGTATTATAGTCATCTCGGCCCATCCAACTAAACTCTCAAAGCCCATTAAACAAAACTGATCGTATAAGAGAAATCCACTCGGCCAAGTTTTCTGATCTGAAGAACGTCGGCAAGCTGCCACGATCCCACGATTGTAGACGTGAGTGCATCCAGCTAAAGGCTTCTGCTGCTCTCTCCGCTCCTATAAATACCAGCCAGAACAATGTGTTGCTGCTGCTCGCTCATCATCGATCCATCCATCACTTGTTCTATTTCCTGTCCATCACTCCCACGCACATACATACGCTGCAACGCCATTCATCGTCGCCGCCGGCCGTCCGCTTGTCGTTGTCCCCGGTGGCCGTTCGTCTCGCCATCATCATTGCCGGCCATTCGTCTCGTCGTCCGCCGGTGCTCGTCGTCGCCGTCGCCGTCGCCATCGCAATGCTCCTCATTGTCCACACACATCGCTGACCGCTCGCCGTTCACGCCATTCGTCACCGGTTGCTCATCATCTGCACCGCCCACAAGCTGCTACATGCCGGTGTTGCTCATCTACATCACCACCTCACACGTATGGGAGAAAAAGACTAAGGCAAGGTGAGAATACATGGCTACCTCCTTGCTCCCTTCTTGATGCGTTCCTCTTGCACCATATGTCTCAAGTACTACTGGTGTTCTACGATCACTCCATATAGCACACCTAGTTTTGGTCTCATGGGATCCATCATCCCTTGTTGATACAAACCATGGTTAAGTCATGTTCATCTTGTTTTGGTCTCATGGGATCATGCATCTCATGATGATACAATTCAAGAATAAAAATATGTTCCTTCTTGTTTTGGTCTCAGGGTGATCTTGCATCCCATGTTGACACAGTTCAAGATTAAAATATATCCATCGATTGTAACACCCACGATGCGGCTATATCTCCCACGTGTCGAAGCACGACTTAGAGGCATAACCGCATGGTGATTTTGTCGCAAGAATGGTCATCTTCACACAATCTGTCACGCCCAATATGCGACCCTATCCAAAAGGAACTCGAAGGTCCCACCAAGGATAGACCCGCATATTGAAACGCTTTTGCAAGGTGGATATCATTACATCAACATTGCATAATAGATGGGGATACATACATAAGGCATACAATGCCACTCGAATACAACATTACAATACATAAGAGCATCATCCGTCTACGGATGAATCACAAACAGAAACTCAAACGACATCCACCCTGCTAGCCCAGGCTGCCGACCTGAAACCTATCCCCTGATCGAAGAAGAAGCAGAAGAACTCCAATACAAGCAAACATCGCTCTCGCGTCAAGATCATTGCATAACCTGTACCTGCAACTGTTGTTGTAGTAATCTGTGAGCCACGAGGACTCAGCAATCCCATTAGCATGGGTATCAAGACTAGCAAAGCTTAAAGGGAAAGGAAGGGGTAAAGTGGTGAGGCTACAGCAGCGACTAAGCATATATGGTGGCTAACATACGCAAATAAGAGCGATAGAGAGCAAGCGAAACGGTCGTGAATCTAGTAATGATCAAGAAGTGATCCTGAACTCCTACTTACGTCAAACATAACCCAGAAACCGTGTTCACTTCCCGGACTCCACCGAAAAGAGACCATCACGGCTACACACGCGGTTGATGCGTTTTAATTCGGATCTGGTGTCAAGTTATCTACAACCGGACATTAACAAATTCCCATCTGCCTATAACCGCAGGCACGGCTTTCGAAAGATTATACCCTGCAGGGGTGTCCCAACTTATCCCATGACAAGCTCTCGCGATCAACGAAGGAATAGACCTTCTCCCAGGAAGACCCGATCAAACTCGGAATCCCGGTTTATAAGACATTTCGACAATGGTAAAACAAGACCAGCAAGACCTCCCGCTGTGCCGACAAATCCCGATAGGAGCTGCACATATCTCGTTCTCAGGGCACACCGGACGAGCTAGACGTCGGGTTGGCATAGACCCTGGTTGCCCAGGGGGCGCCGGACATCGCTCGGTTTGTACCAACACTTAGACAAGCACTGACCCGGGGGGGCTAAATAAAAGATGACCCTCGGGTTGGCTGACCCAAGGGAAAGGGGTAGGTGGTGGTGAGGCAAATGGTAAAACCAAGGTTGGGCCTTGCTGGAGGAGTTTTATTCAAAGCAAACTATCGAGGGGGTCCCATAAATCACCCGACCGCGTAAGGAACGCAAAATCCGGGAACATAACACCGGTATGACGGAAACTAGGGCGGCAAGAGTGGAACAAAACACTAGGCAAAAGGCCGAGTCTTCCACCCTTTACCAAATATATAGATGCATTAAATAATATAAGAGATATTGTGATATCCCAACCAAAATCCTGTCCACCATGGAGAAATCTTCAACTTCACCTGCAACTAGCAACGCTATAAGAGGGGCTGAGCAAAAGCGGTAACATAGCCAAACAACGGTTTGCATAGGAAAGGTGTCAAAGGTTAGAGGTTCATGGCAATTTGGGATGGCTTGAAGAGCAACAGATAGGTAACGCATCATAGCGATAGAACGAAGCAACTAGCATAGCAATGATAGTAGTGAGATCCAGGGTAGCGGTCATCTTGCCTGAAATCCCGCTAGGAAGAAGAACAAGTCCATGAAGAAGACAAGCGGAAGTAGTCGAACGAATCCTCACGAACGCAACATTACCGGAACTAAGAAGCAACACCGGAAAGAAACAAACAACATAGTAAATGCACAAGCATGAACAAGGCATGATGTACAAACAAATATGATGCATGTCCGGTTAATGAGGCATGGCATAGCAAAGTGCAACAAACGACACTACAAGTTAAGTGGAGCTCAATATGCAACGAGTTGCATATTGATGAAACACCACATCAATTATTTAGTTCTCTCTCGGTTTTGTACCCAACAATATTAAATGTTGTTAAACATGGCAAGAGGTGAAACATAATGAAACTACCTATCTAGGCAAGTTTAAATGAGGCCGGAAACAACAAATAACCAGTCCGGAAAATCCTCATGTCCATAATCTAGTTTTGGTACTAATCTGCCTATTACATAATTTTAGAGTTGTTAAACAGGAAAATAAAGTGGACCATGTTAATCTAGGCATTTTTCCACCCCATTTACATATAAAGTTTATTAAATTCGGAGCTACGATTATTTAGTTATGAATTAAAGCATTTTAACATGGCATATAAGCAAATTAACACAAACAGCATTTTAAACATTTTAAACATGGATGAAAATGGCATATTATTAATCTACACAAAATTCTAAGCATTTTACATATATAAATTACTTTAATCCGATGCACGGTTAATTAGTTATTAAATGCATGATGTATGAGGGGTTTTCTGCAAATCTGTAAAACATAGGATAAATAGCTAAAATCGTCGAGAGGAAAAAAACATGCGTTGGGCCAAAACTGACTGGCCCAACAGAGCAGAGGGGCTGTTGGGGCTGCTCACCCATGGGCTGAGGCCCGACTGGTGGAGAGGCTGGGCTGCAGCGCCTTGGTGGGCCGCGGGCGAGGCGCGATGAGGAACGAGACGAGGCCGGCCCAGGCACTGGATCAGGGAGCAGCGATGCTGGGTCGGCTCGTGGGACGCGGCCCAGGCGCCGGTGTGGCGCGGTCAACGCGCGGGACAAGCGAACTGCTGCTACTCCTTCGTTACGGAAGAACCGCGACAGCAGCTGCAGGTTCAGAAGGGGTCGCCGGGGCTTGGACACGGGGCTCCGGTGACGCGGGAGAGGCGAGGGAGGTGGGTGGCATTGCAGATGGATGGATCGGATCTGGGTGTGGTTGGCTGCGGTTGGTGGGGATGGATCCCGAGGGGAAGAATGAGAGCGGTGGCGGCGCGGATGGAACTGGGTGGATGGGACGGCTAGGTCTAGGGTTGCCCCGATATTTATATCAGATGAATTTGGATAGGGGTCGTTTGGGTCCCTCCGATCTTAATCGGATAGCTGAAGAAAAAAAATAGGTTAGGACGTCCAATTAAGAAAACGGAGATGTTTTGCAGACATTTGGGGATGATCCGGACACAACGGTGGCGACTGCCCGGGTCGGGTCCTGGACAATTTCGGACGCGCACGTGAGGGGTTCGATGCACTGTGCAAAGAGGGTTTCGGACCGTGCGGTCGTATCGGACAACTCCGGATAGGAGAGGGGAAGGAGGATGGACTAGCTAGGCTGTGAAGAGAGGTTGGGCTGAGTGGAGAGAAGAGAGAGAGAGGCCCGGCGGTAGTTTAGAAAGCCGAAACGTCCGACGAATATACCGACTATATCGCGGTTACATATTTAACGGTTGGGCAGTCAAACGGACTCCGAATGCGACGAAACTTGACAGGCGGCCTGTCTACACTATAATAAGACCGCACGACAAGTTGCAACCCATTCCGAGAACATTTTCATGCCACTTATAAAATAATATTTCGGAGGTACCGCGGGCGCGTGCGAGTGTGTCTGGACTCCGAACGGACAACAGAGAGGACCGGGGAAACCCGAACGGATGCAAGTTTTATGAAAACATATGGATGCGATGCACATGATGCTATGAGATGAGATGCATAACAAGAACAAAATGCAAAACAAACGACAAAAACCCAACCACGAAGGAAATATCATATAGCATCTCCGGAAAAGGCAAGAGTCGGAGTTACGGATATGGAAAGTTGTATCCGGGGCGTTACACAATCCCATGTAATGAACAAGAATGGGATAAAGAGTTGGCTTACAATCGCCACTTCACACAAGTACTTAAATAAATTATACATCATTCAGAGCACACACATAGTCCGACTACGGACGAAGCCAAAAGAAAAGAAGATAACCCAACGGCTAGATCCCCGATCGTCCCAACTGGGCTCCACTACTGATCAACATGAAACGAAACATAGCAACGACCAAGACCTACGTTGAGCTCCCATCTGAGCTCGGTTGCATCACCTGCACTGGTATCATCGGCACCTACAACTGTTGTGATAGTATCTGGTGAGTCACGAGGACTCAGCAATCTCAAAACCCGCGAGATCAAGACTATTTAAGCTTATGGGTAGGAAAGGGGTAAAGTGGTGAGGTTGCAACAGCGACTAAGCATGATATGGTGGCTAACATACGCAAATAAGAGCGAGAAGAGAAGCAAACGGAACGGTCGTGAAGCTAGCAATGATCAAGAAGTGATCCTGAACTCCTACTTACGTCAAACATAACCCAAAACCGTGTTCACTTCCAGGACTCCGCCGGAAAGAGACCATCACGGCTACAAACGCGGTTGATGCGTTTTAATTAAATCAGGTGTTAAGTTATCTACAACCGGACATTAATAAATTCCCATCTGCCACATAACCGCGGGCACGGCTCTCGAAAGTTTATACCCTGCAGGGGTGTCCCAACTTAGCCCATCACAAGCTCTCACGGTCAACGAAGGATATTCCATCTCCCAGGAAGACCCGATCAGACTCGGAATCCTGGTTTACAAGACATTTCGACAATGGTAAAACAAGACCAGCAAAGCCGCCCGATGTGCCGACAAATCCCGATAGGAGCTGCACATATCTCGTTCTCAGGGCACACCGGATGAGACATCCTACGAGTAAAACAAGCCCTCAAGTTCCCCTGAGGTGGCCCCGCAGTCTACTCAGTTCAGACAAACACCCGAAGGAGCACTGGCCCGGGGGGGGGGGGTTAAAATAAAGATGACCCTTGAGTCTGCAGAACCCAAGGGAAAAAGGCTTAGGTGGCAAATGTTAAAACCAAGGTTGGGCCTTGCTGGAGGAGTTTTATTCAAAGTGAACTGTCAAGGGGGTCCCATAAATCACCCAACCGCGTAAGGAACGCAAAATCCGGGAACATAACACCGGTATGACAGAAACTAGGGCGGCAATAGTGGAACAAAACACCAGGCATAAGGCCGAGTCTTCCACCCTTTACCAAGTATATAGATGCATTAATTAAATAAGAGATATTGTGATATCCCAACATAATCCTGTCCGTCATGGAGCAATCTTCAACTTCCCCTGCAACTAACAACGCTATAAGAGGGGCTGAGCAACAGCGGGTAACATAGCCAAACAATGGTTTGCTAGGAAGGGTGAAAAGGTTAGAGGCTGACATTGCAATATGGGAGGCATAGTAAACAAGTGATAGGTAGCACAGCATAGCGATAGAACGAAGCAACTAACAAGCAAAGATATAAGTGATATCGAGGGTAATGGTCATCTTGCCTGAGATCCCGCAAGGAAGAAGAACGAGTCCATGAAGAAGACAAACGGACGTAGTTGAACGAATCCTCACAACTCCGGAACGAAACCGAAGCTAACGAGAGAAGCAAACCGGAAAGAAGCAAACAATATGGTGAACACACAAGCATAAACATGTCATGATGCACAAACAAGTATGATGCATGTCCAGTTTAATGAGGCATGGCATGGCAATATGAAGCAAACAACACTACAATTTAAGTGGAGCTCAATATGCAACGAGTTGCATATTGACGGAGCACCACATTAATTATTTAGTTCTCTCTCGTTTATGTACACAACAATATTAAATGTTATTAAACATGGCAAGAGGTGAAGCATGAGCAAACCACCTATTTAGGCAAGTTTAAATGAGGCCGGAAACAACAAACAACAATTCCGGAAAATCCCCATGTCATTTAGCAATTTAATGCAGCAACAATTTTAAGCATTTAAATGTTGTTATCATGATGTAGATGACATATACAAGTTTTATGCAATTTTTATGAAAAAGTTGAGATGAAGATGATAAGGAGCATTTGGTCACCATGGCGGAACGAAACAGGTGCCATGGCAACGAATCCAAAAATGATGTCACAACAACATATCGGTTCCGATAACCCATTGAGATATCGGTGCAAAAGAGCAAGTGTGCGGATGTGCGGAACATGCAAAAGATGGTGGGGTGATCCCGGATACCGGGTTCCCCACGTGTTGGTGGCATGTCAAAAGAGGGGCATCGCAAGCGACAATTCAATCACGGTGCAAACATGAGCATCTCATACAACACATGCATTCGTTCACGGGCGTCGTCTCGGGGTTATACCTTTGAAGCATGCATTTTCGGAGCGGTTCGAGTTCGGAGCGGTGTAGAGGAAGTAGGCGTTCACGGGACGTCGTGGAAGTAGTGGTACACGTTTCGTAGTTGTTCAGGGTCACGACGAGGAACTTGACGTCCACGGAATCTTTGAGGGTCGACGGTAGTGGTACACGGGGCGTAGTGGAAGTAGTTGTTCTCGCGGCGGTAGTGGAAGTAGACGTTCACGGGATCTTGGCTGGTCATCGTGTAGCCGTACATGTTCGAAGCAGAACTTGGTGTATCCATGTAGTTGGCGTTCCGGTCCTGTAGTCGTACTAGGCATCCGGTGAACTTGGCGAAATCCACGAAGGCGTAGACGTTCCAAGGTACTTGACGCATCAGCAGGTGTAGTCGGTCTTGATGATCCAAAATGAAGCAACACCAGGGCCTCGAGTGGCAGCAGCAAGGAGGCGAAGGAGCCCTGGACGGAGATGGTTTAGGCAGCGGCAAACCATGAGCAAGATGGGGCTGCCGGGACAAGATGGAGGCGGACAGCAGCGGACAAAGGCGGCAGTGAGGCGACGGGGGACAAGGGTGAGGCGACGTCGCGGGGTTGCGGGAGGCGAAGCCACACGGGCGGCGCGACTGCTGTTGGTGAGGCGGCACACGAGGAGGAGGTCGGGGATGGGTCGTCGAGGCTGGAACCAGGGTGGAGGCGCACAGGAGGAGGCTTGAGGCGCGCTGGAGGTGGTGGTCCTCGCGGGTGCAAGGCGGCCGGTGCTGGGGCTCCGACGAACTCCGGCCAAATGGAGGGGACGAGCGGCGCGGGGCTCCTACTGGGCGCAGAGGACGACGGATGCGGGCGCAGGTGCTCGAGGAGCTCCTCTCCTCGAGCGCTCGGGCAACGGGGACTTTGTGAGGAGGAGGCGCGGGAACACCGGTTCCATCCAGGAACGAGGCGGGGCGAGCTGGGCGGCCTGGACTCGCCGGCCGGAGGGGCGACGGGGCATGGTTTCGGGCGCCATGGGAGGCAAGGCGTGGGGCTGAGAGGGGTCGGGTGCGAGGCTGCGAGGGAGATGGGAATCGAGCGATGGGGTTGCGGCGCTGTGAGGGAACGAGGGAGCGATCGAGAGGAGGGGGTCGGGGCTAGGGTTTACAGCGGGGCACGGCTGGGCCATGATGCAAATGGGCCGGCCTGGTTGCTGGGCTGCAAGGCTGCTGGGCTTCTTCTCTCCCTCTCTACTCTTTTCATTAACAGAGAACTGGAAGTAAGGAAAGGAGAGAAGAGAAGGTTAGAGGAAGAATTTGGGCATGCGGTTAATTTTCCCGGACTCGCAAAATGTGCTTGGTCCAAGAAAAATGGCGTGGACATGATTGCAGGAATTAAATTCAAACTCATTTGAAATTCAAATGGGTTTGAACTAGAACTAGGTTTTTGAAGTGTCCAAAAAATGTTCGGATTTTTGGTGGAGCTCCGGAATATGATGAAAGAATCTATGGCAAGGTTGGATACCAAGAATTAAGATAACAAAGGCATTGGGATAATTTGCAAGTGTGTTATGGTGATTTCCAAATTAAAGAAATATTTAATATAGCTCCCTAATATTGGGACGATATGTTATAAAGAGAAGTAACTCTTCCCTTGATTTAAATAGATCAACCATCTATGCAATTTGTATAGTTGAGGTTTTAAAAAGTAATGAAATGATGGCATGATGACATGATGCAATGCCAGAGATGGCATGATGAATGCACAAACAAAACAAATCACACGATAAAACTTGAAATAACTGGAAGTCTTCTGGAGCGTCGGTCTCGGGGCGTTACAACACTCCACCACTACAAGAGGATCTCGCCCCGAGATCTAGGATATCACCGGAGAGAAATGGAAGAGGAAGAGAAGAGGTAAAACTAAGTTGCTTCTTCGTCAAAAGAGTGAAACCAAAGAACGTTGAAAGGTTGAAAAGTTGATAGAAAGAACACAACGGAGTTGAACACAATTGAGAGCACTGCGGTAGAAAATAGAAACAAGGAACACCATGTGAACCTTGGAGGTTGCAAAGCTATGAATGACGAGTACAATGGACAAGATAGAATTCGAAACCACTCCGGTTAAAACAAGATGAGAGAGGAAGAATTCAGGCAGCACTCCAGTTGAAAATGGAAGGGATATGGTATGAACTTGGCAAAATGAAAGCACTTGGATGAGGCTCCGATTAAAAGAGGAATGATAGAAACAACACTCCGGTTAAATGGATAAGCAAGAAAAGAACACGATCCTCACAATTCGAGATGATGAGTGAAGAGAGCAAATTACCATGCCTTCGGAAGAAATAATAGAAGATAGATCATTGGAATAATATAATGGAGAAGAAAATGCCAACTTATGCCACAAATGAGCTTGGAAAGCACCCTTTCAAGAAGGTTACAACAGGGTTGTTGGGAAAAACCAACAACAAAATGAATAAGCTTGTAGTGGGCTTATGGAAAACTTCTCAAAATTGAGGTGAAATTCTGCCACTACCGAAAACAAATGCTTGCTTGAGATCAACGAAGAGATGAAAACTACTTTTGCCGAGAGGATAGGAGAAAACTTGGATCATTGATAAGCACCACAATACAACATTCCTTAGGGAAGGCTTTAGGTGAAATCTATACCAAGATAACTCCAACAAAGAGATTGATGGATTTAAAATACCTCATTCTTGACAACATGTGAATCGCGAAACATGGATGGAAATTGTCAAGAATGATATAACATCACCTGAAAAGATAAGGTAGAAAGAATTGCACTTTGGAATGCACGATAAAGAATTCTTGAACTCCTCCAACAAAACATGTGTTGGGCACCATGTTTAGTTTTTAGAGTATAGCTTGGCGGATCATAACTTCAAGAGAAATCTTGAAGAACAATTGAAGAATGAAAAGAATCCTTGATGAACCATCATATAGAGCCTCCATGAAGAACTCCGGTAATAAAAGGATGATAGAAAGAAAGAGAAGTTGAAAACACGAGGTGAAGCCTTGCGATGATTTAGAAGGAGCTTCGCGATGATATAACTGAGAGAACTTGGAACTCCAGAAAGAAAAGATGGACATCTTAGAACCGAGAATTTATTCCTCATGAACAAACTCCGAATGAAGGGATTAATCACTTGGATGAAACAAGAATAAGAATTATGTTATGTGTATCCTTCACCATTTTAAATTGATGACAAGCAACGGATTTTGCATAATACTTATTCTCGTAGATTAAGAGAGATATAGCGTAAACTTGAGAAGGTATAGATGGAACCACCGGTGGGATTTGGAAACAATGAATGCATTGATATGATAACGAAGGAAGTGAAATCTTGAACGAACCACCGAAAGAATTGAAAAAGAAAGTAGCAAAGGCACAATTAACCGGAAAGAATGAAGATACTTGAGGGGATTTAGATACATGAGAACAAAAAGATCATGAACTGATTAGAGGGTATTTGAACGATGCACCGGTAAGATTTGGAGAACGATAGCTACACGTTGAGCATGAAGAATTATGACATGATGGCCTTCGAAGGAAAGAAATGGAAACAACTCATGAAATGCTCCGAATGGTAAGAAAAGAATTGTCACAATCAAAAACAATTATGAGAGGATGGCATAAAGCTAGAACCATGAATCTTGAAGAGAATGGAGCAAGATTTAAGAGAAATCCTTCTTCGGTCTTCAAAATCCGAGAATGACGACGAGAAACACCACCATGAATTGTTGAGCCACTCCGGAAGGACTAAAAGAAAAAAAGGTTGAGCCAAAGATGAAAAGAATTTGAAAACGACCTTGGAGAAGGCATGTGACTGATGAAAATTCATTCTTACGTCAAACTTGGAAATGAATTTGAGAATCGCTCCTGATAATTAGAAGAGTCAGGTAAGATATTGGAAAAAGACCTGTGGGTTAGGGCCCACTCAAAAGAAAACACTGTTGCATGATTGATTGAAAAGGGGGGGGGATTGCACTGGTTGAATTAAATGGCCTGAATAAGGTAACAACCTTGAAATAATTTAGATGGATTGAGAATGGAAAGACGGGCCTTCTGAGATATATTCAACACTCGAGAATGAAGGAATAGCGAGAAGTGAATGATTAAGAGATACACCGGCATAAGAAAGCACTTGAAATGAGAAAAAGAATATGATCAACACCGAAAGCTTGAATAAGAGAAAAACCTTGAAGTAACTCGAACGGATTTTGAATGGAAACTAATCTTTCGAGATATCTTTGCACTCCGGAACAAATGAATATTGAGAGGAGAAAGATTAAGAGGTGCACTGGCATGATAAAGCATTAGAACCTAGGAAAGGGATATAATGAATATCGAAAGTTTGAATTGGATCCACCGGAGAAGAAACAACAATGAAGGATGATGAACTTGAAACTGTTGAGCATCTTCATGGGAAATCACCAGATAAGAACACTGAAAGAAAAGAATGAAGAGACTTCCCATCAATAAAAGGATACTTGATTAAGAAATCTGAGTCCTTGAAGAAAAAGGGGTGGGAGGGAGGGAAAACAAAGACAACTTGGGACGGATGAAACAAACACCGTTGAGAAAACTTAGAATTGATCTTGCGGATGTTGAAACGATCGGATCCACTTGAAGAGAAGCACACCGGTTGGAAAAGAATTAACATGACGACCTCGATGATCAAGAAGGATTAGTATTCACATAGCAATATGAGAACACCGTTTAGGAAAGGCATGGATTCAACATTTGACTTCAAAGCAACTCGAATACCACAAATAAAACAAAACAAAGGATTTGGCTTGCCGAATAAGCCGGAACAAACATATGATAGAGATTTCGTCCGAAGTTTTCATGGTGGGGCCCACACGGGCTCGATCGTACATCACCATCATGTACAAGGCAGTGCACATGACATACGAAGTGTCCCCGAACCAGCATAGCCAAGGGTTCTTTAAGACACAACGAGACCACTATAAAAACGACCGTGGAAAGGTGGACCACTAGACGTCGAACCCCAATCTCATATCATGCATCTGTCGGAAAGAAAAACAAAAGGCTAGAGCTACTTGAATTCCCACCTATAAAACTCCCGAAACTTTCTGGTTATGCAATCTGGTGTTGGGGATACAGGGGAAGCAATATATATCTCACCCAAAACTAACAATCCCTACATCCAAGCTATATCCATCCGTCAACACATAACCAAGAAACCTTCGGAAATCATGTACCTCAACCTTCGAAAAGCATTCATTATACGAGTTATGGCAATACTCCCGAACTCCCGCCCCAGTACCGGGTGGCGTTGAGGTTATCTCACCAACAACTGCATAAAAGAGATTTTCAATGTCGGCAAAACTTAGGTATTCCAGAACTGCAACAATAAAATTATGACGACAACACCTTGGAGCTCAACTCCCCGGGACACTGCCACATAAAAGACAGGAGGCACCAAGAACAATGTTCTCGTCACAAAACCATCGGAATGATTCCAAGATAGCCGCGTGATCCTAAATTTGTTTTAGTGAAATTTGAGGAGAGGAAAGTCAAGACATCTACGTCAGGAGACCTCACCAGAGCGACGAAGGGACTGAGGAGTAAAAAGAATCCTACTCTCCGATATATATAATCCTAAGACTCAAAACATTTTTTTGTTCTAGACTCAACAACGCCAGCAATCAATCAAGCAGGGGCTCCTAAGTCGGGGATGGCTCTGATTACCAACTTGTAACACCCACGATGCGGCTATATCTCCCACGTGTCGAAGCACGACTTAGAGGCATAACCACATGGTGGTTTTGTCTCAAGAAGGGTCATCTTCACACAATCCCATGTAATGAACAAGAATGGGATAAAGAGTTGGCTTACAATCGCCACTTCACACAAGTACTTAAATAAAACATACATCATTCAGAGTACACACATAGTCCGGCTACAGACGAAGCCAAAAGAAAAGAAGGTAACCCAACTGCTAGATCCCCGATCGTCCCAACTGGGCTCCACTACTGATCAACATGAAACGAAACATAGGAACGACCAAGACCTTCGTTGAGCTCCCATCTGATCTCGGTTGCATTACCTGCACTGGTATCATCGGCACCTGCAACTGTTGTGATAGTATCTGGTGAGTCACGCGGACTCAGCAATCTCAAAACTCACGAGATCAAGACTATTTAAGCTTATGGGTAGGAAAGGGGTAAAGTGGTGAGGTTGCAGCAGCGACTAAGCATGATATGGTGGCTAACATACGCAAATAAGAGCGAGAAGAGAAGCAAACGGAACGGTCGTGAAGCTAGCAATGATCAAGAAGTGATCCTGAACTCCTACTTACGTCAAACATAACCCAAAACCGTGTTCACTTCCCGGACTCCGCCGAAAAGAGACCATCACGGCTACACACACGGTTGATGCGTTTTAGTTAAATCAAGTGTCAAGTTATCTACAACCGGACATTAACAAATTCCCATCTGCCACATAACCGCGGGCACGACTCTCAAAAGTTTATACCCTGCAGGGGTGTCCCAACTTAGCCCATCACAAGCTCTCACGGTCAACGAAGGATATTCCTTCTCCCAGGAAGACCCGATCAGACTCGGAATCCCGGTTTACAAGACATTTCGACAATGGTAAAACAAGACCAGCAAAGCCGCCCGATGTGCCGACAAATCCTAATAGGAGCTGCACATATCTCGTTCTCAGGGCACACCGGATGAGACATCCTACGAGTAAAACCAGCCCTCAAGTATCCCCGAGGTGGCCCCGCAGTCTACTCAGTTCAGACCAACACTCGAAGGAGCACTGGCCCATGGGGGGGGGGTAAAATAAAGATGACCCTTGAGTCTGCAGAACCCAAGGGAAAAAGGCTTAGGTGGCAAATGTTAAAACCAAGGTTGGGCCTTGCTGGAGGAATTTTATTCAAAGCGAACTGTCAAGGGGGTCCCATAAATCACCCAACCGCGTAAGGAACGCAAAATACGGGAACATAACACCGGTATGACGGAAACTAGGGCGGCAAGAGTGGAACAAAACACCAGGCATAAGGCGGAGTCTTCCATCCTTTACCAAGTATATAGATGCATTAATTAAATAAGAGATATTGTGATATTATCCTGTCCGTCATGGAGCAATCTTCAACTTCCCCTGTGTCAGGACCCCGATCCTAAGTCACACGGATCTAGCATGTAACACATCATATCACTTTGCGGCCTCACATACGGTATTCCCACGGGTGCCACCTTACCTGGCCCGGGACCGTTTGCGCCTTTTGGCTCACGTATATGATAGTGTCGCTAGCATCCATATGACAAAGAACCCGGGCTGACATGGCTAGTCGTGAACCCAAAGTGGCACTAACTTACAGGGACAGGCATACATGACCCAGCAATGAATGTGTCGGTGATCAACGAGTGAATCCGGGCTGTAGCAACTGGGCTAGCAGGACTCCGGTAAACACCGTGTGACATTTCCCCGATGGGACAGACACAAGAACGAAGAAGGACACATGCCGGCCAGCCTAAGTGTTCCGGAGCAGTAGCAAGCTACCAAGGCTCAGTGGAAGCACTAGGAGACATTTCTCGGTAAGAGAGGCTACTAAGGATAAACAACTAGATAGTCAGATCCCACACATACCAAGCATTTCAATAACATACACACAATATGCTCGATATGTGCAAATACAACATGGCATCACAACATGACTCTACAACTCAAGTATTTTATTCAGTAGGCTCCGAGGAGCGAGATATTACAAACATGGGTCTCATGACCCAACATTCAGAGCAACAAGTCAAGCACAAGCGGAAGCTTAACATGTCTGAGTACAGACATCTACAAACGAAAAAGGCTAAGAAGCCTGACTATCTACTAGATCCCACTGAGGGCACAAGATCGTAGCTGAGGCAACAAGCTAAATGTCGAAGTCCACGCGTAACTACTAGCGAGACTGAAGGCTCTCTGCAAAAACGTAAAATAGGCAAACGTGAGTACAAATGTACCCAGCAAGACTTACATCAGAACTAACTACATATGCATCATTATCAACAAAGGGGGTGGTGGAGTTTAACTGCAGCAAGCCAGCTTTGACTCGGTGGCTATCCCGAACTACGACTTCAAGTAACTCTTTTGAGGTGGCGCACACGAGTCCACATATTCACCATATCAATACACCACTATGGATCCGCTCCCGTCTCCCTACGAGAACGCCATCCATAGCACTCACGCTTATCTTGCGTATTTTAGAGTATCCACTTTCACTTGTCGATGAACTGTACAGGCAACCCAGAAGTCCTTTACCGCGGACATGGCTATTCGAATAGATGATATTAACCCTGCAGGGGTGTACTTCTTCACACACGCTCTCACCACTTACCACCGTTTACACGACATGTACTCGGCAACCTTCAAGCGGAAGCCCAGTGAGGGTGTCGGCCACGACCTGACTAACCACACAAGTCTCTCGTCCAGGTTTATCGCCTATTCGGATTCCATCCGCAAGGAGATCCTGCCGGGGTGTCGCTCACGGCCCCAAACGATGTGAGCAGGGTTCCCAAGCCCACCATCCGGGTGCCACTTGGTACACCGTGCCACTGTGCCTAGTCTGTCCCAAGCCCACCTGTACCGGGTGCCACTTGGTAGACTACTAACACTACCTACAAACACAAGAAACTAGTTGCAACTCCTGGACAGAGATCAGGTTGATTAATAAGTCGAGAGGGGCACTTAAGCATTCCAATGCATGGTAGTCACTGTTCATGGATCACAAACACAAAACTCAGTTCCTGAGGACGGCTGCAATGAGACAACCCACCATGTACTCCTACATGGCCTCTCACCGCTACCTTTACCAAATCGTGTTCACACACTTAACTCACACACAGTAGGACATGTTCACACGCCTCTGATTCGTCCCCGATGAATCAGACCTGACTCAACTCTAAGCAGTAGCAGGCATGACAAACAAGCATGAATGAGTAGGCACAACAGGGCTCAAACAACTCCTACTCATGCTAGTGGGTTTCATCTATTTACTGTGGCAATGACAGGTCATGCAAAGGATAATGGGGTTCAGCTACCGCAGCAAGTAATAGATGAATCGGTGTTGTCCTAATGCAGTAAAAGAGAGCAGGAGCGAGAGAGTAGGATTGTATTGTTGGGGAACGTTGCAGAAAATTAAAATTTTTCCTACGGTTTCACCAAGATCCATCTATGAGTTCATCTAAGCAACGAGTCAAGGGGAAGAGTTTGCATCTACATACCACTTGTAGATTGAGTGCGGAAGCGTTCAAGGGGATGGTGATGATGGAGTCGTACTCGACGTGATTCGGATCACCGATGACCAAGTGCTGAACGGACAGCACCTCCGCGTTCAACACACGTACGGGACGGACGACGTCTCCTCCGTCTTGATCCAGCAAGGAGGAAGGAGAGGTTGAGGAAGGCAGCTCCAACGGCAGCACGACGGCGTGGTGTAGTTGGTGCAGCAGTACTCCGACAGAGCTTCGCCAAGCACGTACGGAGGAGGAGAGGTGTTGGGGAGGGGAGGGGCTGCGCCTTGAGTTGTGTTTTTAGCAGCCCTCCCCTCACCCCTCTATTTATAGGAGGAGAGGGGCAAGGGGGCCGGCCCTCTAGGGGAAACCCTAGAGGGGGGCGGCGGCCAAAGGGTGGGGGGGCTTGCCCCCCAAGCAAGGGGGGTGCGCCCCCTTTAGGGTTTCCCCCCCCCCCCCCAACTCTAGGCACATGGGCCCAGGGGGGGGGGGGCGCCAAGCCCACTAGGGGCTGGCTGCTATCCCTACGCAGCCCAAGTGGCCCCCCGGGAAGGGTGGTCCCTCCCAGTGGACCCCTGGAACCTTTCCGGTGGTCCCGGTACAATACCGGTATGACCCCGAAACTTTCCGGTGCCCGTTTAACAACTTCCCATATATAAAACTTTACCTCCGGAC
>NC_041389.1:390738669-390836210 GCF_002162155.2 Triticum dicoccoides | reverse complement strand
ACCCCCGGAACCTTTCCGGTGGTCCCGGTACAATACCGGTATGACCCCGAAACTTTCCGGTGCCCGTTTAACAACTTCCCATATATAAAACTTTACCTCCGGACCATTCCGGAACTCCTCGTGACGTCCGGGATCTCATCCGGGACTCCGAACAACATTCGGTAATCACATACTTGTCTTCCTGATAACCCTAGCGTCACCGAACCTTAAGTGTGTAGACCCTACGGGTTCGGGAGACATGCAGACATGACCGAGACTCTCCGGTCAATAACCAACAGCGGGATCTGGATACCCATGTTGGCTCCCACATGCTCCTCGATGATGTCATCGGATGAACCACGATGTCGAGGATTCGATCAAACCCCGTATACAATTCCCTTTGTCAATCGGTACGTTACTTGCCCGAGACCCGATCGTCGGTATCCCAATACCTTGTTCACTCTCGTTACCGGCAAGTCACTTTACTCGTACCGTAATGCATGATCCCGTGGCCAACACCTTGGTCACCTTGAGCTCATTATGATGATGCATTACCGAGTGGGCCCAGAGATACCTCTCCGGCATACGGAGTGACAAATCCCAGTCTCGATCCGTGTCAACCCAATAGACACTTTCGGAGATACCTGTAGTGCACCTTTATAGTCACCCAGTTACGTTGTGACGTTTGATACACCCAAAGCACTCCTACGGTATCTAGGAGTTACACGATCTCATGGTCGAAGGAAGAGATACTTGACATTGGCAAAGCTCTAGCAAACGAACTACACGATCTTTGTGCTATGCTTAGGATTGGGTCTTGTCCATCACATCATTCTCCTAATGATGTGATCCCATTATCAATGACATCCAATGTCCATAGCCAGGAAACCATGACTATCTGTTGATCACAACGAGCTAGTCAACTAGAGGCTCACTAGGGACATATTGTGGTCTATGTATTCACATGTGTATTACGATTTCCGGATAATACAGTTATAGCATGAATAAAAGACAATTATCATGAACAATGAAATATAATAATACTTTTATTATTGCCTCTAGGGCATATTTCCAACAGTCTCCCACTTGCACTAGAGTCACCAATCTAGTTACATTGTGATGAATCGAACACCCATAGAGTTTTGGTGTTGATCATGTTTTGCTCGCGAGAGAGGTTTACTCAACGGATCTGCGACATTCAGATCCGTATGTACTTTGCAAATTTCTATGTCTCCATCTTGAACATTTTCACGGATGGAGTTGAAACGACGCTTGATGTGCCTGGTCTTCCTGTGAAATCTGGGCTCCTTCGCAAGGGCAATAGCTCCAGTATTGTCACAGAAAAGTTTGATCGGCCCCGATGCATTGGGTATGACTCCTAGGTCGGTGATGAACTCCTTCACCCAAATAGCTTCATGCGCTGCCTCCGAGGCTGCCATGTACTCCGCTTCACACGTAGATCCCGCCACGACGCTCTGCTTGCAGCTGCACTAGCTTACTGCTCCACCATTCAACATATACACGTATCCGGTTTGTGACTTAGAGTCATCCGGATCTGAGTCGAAGCTAGCGTCGACGTAACCCTTTACGACGAGCTCTTCGTCTCCTCCATAAACGAGAAACATGTCCTTTGTCCTTTTCAGGTACTTCAGGATATTCTTGACCGCTGTCCAGTGTTCCTTGCCGGGATTACTTTGGTATCTAGCTACCAAACTCACGGCAAGGTTTACATCAGGTCTGGTACACAGCATGGCATACATAATAGATCCAATGGCTGAAGCATAGGGGATGACAATCATCTCTTCTTTATCTTTTGCCATGGTCGGTGACTGAGCCGAGCTCAATCTCACACCTTGTAACATAGGCAAGAACCCTTTCTTGGACTGATCCATTTTGAACCTTTTCAAAATCTTATCAAGGTATGTGCTTTGTGAAAGACCTATGAGGCATCTCGATCTATCTCTATAGATCTTGATGCCTAATATATAAGCAGCTTCTCCAAGGTCCTTCATTGAAAAACATTTGTTCAAGTAGGCCTTAATGCTGTCCAGAAATTCTATATTATTTCCCATCAAGAGTATGTCATCTACATATAATATGAGAAATGCTACAGAGCTCCCACTCACTTTCTTGTAAACGCAGGCTTCTCCATAAGTCTGCATAAACCCAAACGCTCTGATCATCTCATCAAAGCGAATATTCCAACTCTGAGATGATTGCACCAGCCCATAAATGGATCGCTGGAGCTTGCATACTTTGTTAGCGTTCTTAGGATCGACCAAACCTTCCGGCTGCATCATATACAGTTCTTCCTTAAGATGCCCATTAAGGAATGCCGTTTTGACATCCATCTGCCATATCTCATAATCATAGTATGCGGCAATTGCTAACATGATTCGGACGGACTTTAGCTTCGCTACGGGAGAGAATGTCTCGTCGTAGTCAATCCCTTGAACTTGTCGATAACCTTTAGCGACAAGTCGAGCTTTATAGATGGTAACATTGCCATCCACGTCCGTCTTCTTCTTAAAGATCCATTTGTTTTGTATCGCTCGCCGATCATCGGGCAAGTCTGTCAAAGTCCATACTTTGTTTTCATACATGGATTCTATCTCGGATTTCATGGCTTCAAGCCATTTGTTGGAATCTGGGCCCGCCATCGCTTCTTCATAGTTCGAAGGTTCACCGTTGTCTAACAACATGATTTCCAGGACAGGGTTGCCGTACCACTCCGGTGCGGAACGTGTCCTTGTGGACCTACGAAGTTCAGCTGCAACTTGATCCGAAGTACCTTGATCATCATCATTGGTTTCCTCTTCAGTTGGTGTGGGCATCACAGGAACATTTTCCTGAGCTGCACCACTTTCCCGTTTGAGAGGTAGTACTTCATTGAGTTCTACTTTCCTCCCACTTACTTCTTTTGAGAGAAACTCTTTTTCCAGAAAGCATCCGTTCTTGGCAACAAAGATCTTGCCCTCGGATCTTAAGTAGAAGGTATACTCGACAGTTTCCTTAGGGTATCCTATGAAGACGCATTTTTTCGACTTGGGTTCGAGCTTTTCAGGTTGAAGTTTCTTGACATAAGCATCGCATCCCCAAACTTTTAGAAACGACAACTTAGGTTTCTTCCCAAACCATAATTCATACGGTGTTGTCTCAATGGATTTAGACGGTGCCCTATTTAAAGTGAATGTAGTTGTCTCTAGAGCGTATCCCCAAAATGATAGCGGTAAATCGGTAAGAGACATCGTAGACCGCACCATATCCAATAGAGTGCGATTACGACGTTCGGACACACCGTTTCGCTGAGGTGTTCCAGGCGGCGTGAGTTGTGAAACGATTCCACATTTCCTTAAGTGTGTGCCAAATTCGTGACTTAAGTATTCTCCTCCACGATCTGATCGTAGGAATTTTATCTTTCGGTCACGTTGATTCTCTACCTCATTCTGAAATTCCTTGAACTTTTCAAAGGTCTCAGACTTGTGTTTCATTAAGTAGACATACCCATATCTACTCAAGTCATCAGTGAGAGTGAGAACATAACGATATCCTCCGCGAGCCTCAATGCTCATTGGACCGCACACATCGGTATGTATGATTTCCAACTAGTTGGTTGCTCGCTCCATTGTTCCTGAGAACGGAGTCTTGGTCATCTTGCCCATGAGGCATGGTTCACATGTGTCAAATGATTCATAATCAAGAGACTCTAAAAGTCCATCAGCATGGAGCTTCTTCATGCGCTTGACACCAATGTGACCAAGGCGGCAGTGCCACAAGTATGTGGGACTATCGTTATCAACTTTACATCTTTTGGTATTCACGCTATGAATATGTGTAACACTACGTTCGAGATTCATTAAGAATAAACCATTGACCATCGGAGCATGACCATAAAACATATCTCTCATATAAATCGAACAACCATTATTCTCAGACTTAAATGAGTAGCCATCTCGTATTAAACGAGATCCAGATACAATGTTCATGCTCAAACTTGGCACCAAATAACAATTATTAAGGTTCAAAACTAATCCCGTAGGTAAATGTAGAGGCAGCGTGCCGACGGCGATCACATCGACTCTGGAACCATTCCCGACGCACATCGTCACCTCGTCCTTTGCCAGTCTCCGCTTATTCCGCAGCTCCTGCTGTGAGTTACAAATATGAGCAACGACACTGGTATCAAATACCCAGGAGTTACTACGAGTACTGGTAAGGTACACATCAATTACATGTATATCGAATATACCTTTTGTGTTGCCGGCCTTCTTATCCGGTAAGTATTTGGGGCAGTTCCGCTTCCAGTGACCCTTCCCCTTGAAATAAAAGCACTCAGTCTCAGGCTTGGGTCCATTCTTTGACTTCTTCCCGGCAACTGGCTTACCGGGCGCGGCAACCTCTTTGCCGTCCTTCTTGAAGTTCTTCTTACCCTTGCCCTTCTTGAACTTAGTGGTCTTATTGACCATCAACACTTGATGTTCTTTCTTGATTTCAACCTCTGCTGACCTCAGCATAGAAAATACTTCAGGAATGGTCTTTACCATCCCCTGCATATTGTAGTTCATCACAAAGCTCTTGTAGCTTGGTGGGAGCGACTGAAGGATTCTGTCAATGACTGCCTCATCAGGGAGGTTAATATTCAGCTGGGTCATACGGTTGTGCAACCCAGACATCTTGAGTATGTGCTCACTGACAGAACTATTTTCCTCCATCTTACAACTATAGAACTTGTCGGAGATGTCATATCTCTCGACCCGGGCGTGAGCTTGGAAAACTAGTTTCAGCTCCTCGAACATCTCATATGCTCCGTGATGCTCAAAACGCTTTTGGAGCCCCGGTTCTAAGATGTAAAGCATGCCGCACTGAACGAGGGAGTAATCATCAGCACGAGACTGCCAAGCATTCATAATGTCTTGGTTCTCTGGGACGGGAGCGTCACCTAGCGGTCCTTCTAGGACATATTGTTTCCTGGCAGCTATGAGGATGATCCTCAGGTTCCGGACCCAGTCCGTATAGTTACTGCCATCATCTTTCAGCTTGGTTTTCTCTAGGAACGCATTGAAGTTCATGTTGACATGAGCGTTGGCCATTTGATCCACAAGACATATTTGCAAAGGTTTTAAACTAAGTTCATGATAATTAAGTTCTAATCAAATTATGAACTCCCACTCAGATTAGACATCCCTCTAGTCATCTAAGTGTTACACGATCCGAGTCGACTAGCCCGTGTCCGATCATCACGTGAGACGGACTAGTCATCATTGGTGAACATTCTCATGTTGATCGTATCTTCCATACGACTCGTGTTCGACCTTTCGGTCTCCGTGTTCCGAGGCCATGTCTGTACATGCTAGGCTCGTCAAGTTAACCCTAAGTGTTTTTGCTGTGTAAAACTGTCTTACACCCGTTGTATGTGAACGTAAGAATCCATCACACCCGATCATCACGTGGTGCTTAGAAGCGACGAACTTTAGCAACGGTGCACAGTTAGGGGAGAACACTTCTTGAAATTGTTGTAAGGGATCATCTTATTTACTACCGTCGTCCTAAGTAAACAAGATGCATAAAACATAATAAACATCACATGCAATTATATAAAGTAGTGACATGATATGGCCAATATCATATAGCTCCTTTGATCTTCATCTTCGGGGCTCCATGATCATCTTGTCACCGGCATGACACCATGATCTCCATCATCATGATCTCCATCATCGTGTCTTCATGAAGTTGTCACGCCAACGACTACTTCTACTTCTATGACTAACGTGTTTAGCAATAAAGTAAAGTAAGTTACATGGCGTTCTTCAATGACACGCAGGTCATACAAAAATAAAGACAACTCCTATGGCTCCTGCCGGTTGTCATACTCATCGACATGCAAGTCGTGAATCCTATTACAAAGAACATGATCTCATACATCACAATTCATCATTCATCACAACTTCTGGCCATATCACATCACATGATCAATCGCTGCAAAAACAAGTTAGACGTCCTCTAATTGTTGTTGCATCTTTTACGTGGCTGCAATTGGGTTCTAGCAAGAACGTTTTCTTACCTACGAATAACCACAACGTGATTTTGTCAACTTCTATTTACCCTTCATAAGGACCCTTTTCATCGAATCCGCTCCAACTAAAGTGGGAGAGACAGACACCCGCCAGCCACCTTATGCAACTAGTGCATGTCAATCGGTGGAACCGGTCTCACGTAAGCGTACGTGTAAGGTTGGTCCGGGCCGCTTCATCCCACAATGCCATTGAAGCAAGAAAATACAAGTAGTGGCAAGTAAGTTGACAAGATCCACGCCCACAACAAAATTGTGTTCTACTCGTGCAAAGAGAACTACGCATAGACCTAGCTCATGATGCCACTGTTGGGGAACGTTGCAAAAAATTAAAATTTTTCCTACGGTTTCACTAAGATCCATCTATGAGTTCATCTAAGCAACGAGTCAAGGGGAAGAGTTTGCATCTACATACCACTTGTAGATTGAGTGCGGAAGCGTTCAAGGGGATGGTGATGATGGAGTCGTACTCGACGTGATTCGGATCACCGATGACCAAGTGCTGAACGGACAGCACCTCCGCGTTCAACACACGTACGGGACGAACGACGTCTCCTCCGTCTTGATCCAGCAAGGAGGAAGGAGAGGTTGAGGAAGGCAGCTCGAACGGCAGCACGACGGCGTGGTGTAGTTGGTGCAGCAGTACTCCGACAGAGCTTCGCCAAGCACGTACGGAGGAGGAGAGGTTTTGGGGAGGGGAGGGGCTGCGCCTTGAGTTGTGTTTTAGCAGCCCTCCCCTCACCCCTCTATATATAGGAGGAGAGGGGCAAGGGGGCCGGCCCTCTAGGGGAAACCCTAGAGGGGGGCGGCGGCCAAAGGGTGGGGGGGCTTGCCCCCCAAGCAAGGGGGGTGCGCCCCCTTTAGGGTTTCCCCCCCAACCCTAGGCGCATGGGCCCAAGGGGGGGGGGCACCAAGCCCACTAGGGGCTGGCTGCTATCCCTACGCAGCCCAAGTGGCCCCCCGGGAAGGGTGGTCCCTCCCGGTGGACCCCCGGAACCTTTCCGGTGGTCCCAGTACAATACCGGTATGACCCCGAAACTTTCCGGTGCCCGTTTAACAACTTCCCATATATAAAACTTTACCTCCGGACCATTCCGGAACTCCTCGTGACGTCTGGGATCTCATCCGGGACTCCAAACAACATTCGGTAATAACATACTTGTCTTCTTGATAACCCTAGCGTCACCGAACCTTAAGTGTGTAGACCCTACGGGTTCGGGAGACATGCAGACATGACCGAGACTCTCCAGTCAATAACCAACAGCGGGATCTGGATACCCATGTTGGCTCCCACATGCTCCTCGATGATGTCATCGGATGAACCACGATGTCGAGGATTCGATCAAACCCCGTATACAATTCCCTTTGTCAATCGGTACGTTACTTGCCCGAGACCCGATCGTCGGTATCCCAATACCTTGTTCAGTCTCGTTACCGGCAAGTCACTTTACTCGTACCGTAATGCATGATCCCGTGGCCAACACCTTGGTCACCTTGAGCTCATTATGATGATGCATTACCGAGTGGGCCCAGAGATACCTCTCCGGCATACGGAGTGACAAATCCCAGTCTCGATCCGTGTCAACCCAATAGACACTTTCGGAGATACCTGTAGTGCACCTTTATAGTCACCCAGTTACGTTGTGACGTTTGATACACCCAAAGCACTCCTACGGTATCCAGGATTTACACGATCTCATGGTCGAAGGAAGAGATACTTGACATTGGCAAAGCTCTAGCAAACGAACTACACGATCTTTGTGGTATGCTTAGGATTGGGTCTTGTCCATCACATCATTCTCCTAATGATGTGATCCCGTTATCAACGACATTCAATGTCCATAGCCAGGAAACCATGACTATCTGTTGATCACAATGAGCTAGTCAACTAGAGGCTCACTAGGGACATATTGTGGTCTATGTATTCACACGTGTATTACGATTTCCGGATAATACAGTTATAGCATGAATAAAAGACAATTATCATGAACAATGAAATATAATAATACTTTTATTATTGCCTCTAGGGCATATTTCCAACTTGTATCAGAATGAACAAGGGGGTTTTGCTTGCCTGGCACTTCTGAAGATAGAAATAGTTCTTCATCGGTGTCAACGATCTCATCGTCGGTATCACATCTATCGAGAGGGGACAAATACTGGCAACACATAAGGGAACACAATCAATGCAATGCACAATATGATGCATGATCATGACATGGCAAAATGAGTGTGTTGGGCTAATGCAACTATAAACCATATTAAATGAAGTTGGTTTGAACCAAGGGTTCAAATTCCAACTCCACATGTGATTATTTAAATACCATTCATTTCATTTGTCCTAGACAGTAGTGATAAGTTGTTCTAACATGCATGAAAATGGTACAGATGGATAGATTGGATTTTTCTGATCATTTTTCATATATAATTTATCTCATTTGGAGTTACGGTTGAATTTATATGAATTTTAGAAGTTTTGGGCATTTTCTGGAATTTTCTGAATTATTTTAAATCCAGAAAATTATTAACTGCGTCAGCCTGACGTCAGTGTGACGTCAGCAGGTCAACGGAGCGGTCCAAGTCAAATCTGACCTGTGGGGCCCGTTTGTCAGTGTTTAGCTAAACTAATCTAGTTTAGTTAGTACTAACCTGGGTCATTCTAATTAAGTTTAAACTTGAACAAGGTTAATTAGTCGGGTGGGGCCCACATGTCATTGACTCCGGGGAGGTCAAACCCCTGGTCAAATAAAGTCAAACCCGCCGGCGTTAAACCGCCGGCGAGGTCAGTGGCGGCCGCGGGCTTCAGAAAAGCTCCACAAAGCACAGCTGGATGTGCTGGAGGCAGCTCTAGGACGCTGGCGGCACGACGCGTTGGATGGTGGTGGTCTCCGGGCCTACAATGGCCTGTTGCATCACCGACGACGACCACAGCGGCGGCCGGAGCTCGAGCAAGCTTGGGGTCGGGGCTACGACATGGAAAAGGACGAACTGAAGCTCCCGCGAGGCTCTACGTGTTGCTTCGAAGCATTTGGACGCACTGGCGTGACCAAATGGTCGCCGGAGCTACGCCGACGACAAGCTCGGGCGGCGGTGGTTCTCGGTCTCGATGAACGCGACGGCTAGAGGACGGGAACGATGCAGGAAAGAGAGGGGAAACGCAGCAGAGCTCAGTAGGAGGTCGACGACAGGCTCAGCTGGCTCGGGGACGACCGGAAGGCGACGAATCCGTCGATGGAGTCCGGCGGCCGTGCTCGAGGAAGACGACTCGTGGCGGCGATGTAGGGCTCCCGCGGTCGAATGGTTGGTGTAGACGATGCAGAAGGTGGTTGGGGCTCCTCTGGACCCATCAGGGAGGCATGGGATGGACGGTAGCCACGGCTATGGCGGCAGCGAGCTCACGGGCGTCTCGACCATGGTGGAGAGGGCGAGAGGGAGGCGAAGGGGAGAGAGGACCAGAGAGTGAGGGGGGTCGAGGGGGCTCTGCGGGGTGGCGTGGTGTCGTCCAGGGCGAGGGGGAGCAGCTGCGTGGCTAGCAGGAGGTGGCCGCGGCTCGGCTGTGCGCGCGCCACACGGAACGCCAGTAGGCGCGAGGAAGACGACGCGTGACGGGGTGGGCTGGGCCGGTTTGTTGCGGTCCTGGGCCGCACAGGCAGGTGGGCTGCTGCCAGGTTAGTTCCTTTCTCTCTCTCTCTCTTTTATTTAAGTTTTTCTATTACTCTGTAATCTTGTGGCTTTTCTAAAAATACTTAGGCATTTTCAAAAATCACCAAACTGCACATGCCCATGGTTTAGAACATATCCAACATGGAACATTTCAGTTTGGGATTATTTGGACGTTTAAAATATTATATAGCATTTAAATGCCCAAATGCAAATAGAGTATGATTTAATTCAGTGACCCAATGTTGTCCTAGAAAAATGTGAACCAATTTTGCCAGAGGTTCTGACCCAGGACAAAAATGATGGACATTTTAGAAGGGCATTTCAAATTCATTGAAAAAGATTTTAGTAAACCCTAGTTGTCTTCAGGGGGGGGTGCTGGGGGTTCTGTCATCCCCATTTCAACTTTCTGTGAAAAGTAAACATGATGCAACACCAGATGCTAGCACTAGGCATGGTCAGAGCTAGGGATGTGACAGCTCACCCCCACTAAACAAGAATCTCGTCCCGAGATTCAAGCATAGGGTAAGATGAAGGGGGACGCAAACTAACACAATCTTCACGATCCAGGGTGCACTTCATAAGAACGTTGATTCGATCACCATCTTTGTCTTGTCGTCTTGCTCTGAGAACTCCAGCCAACATGACAACGAGAGAAGGAGACTCTAGAAGGATCAATCTTATCAAAGGTCGAACAACTTAGGATCAACTCATGGAATGATACATAGCAACATCTCTCGAGCTGAGACACGAAGCATACATCTGAGCGGATGGAGTGAGACAGATGACAAGGGTTCACTAGATAGAAACCAAGTCCACACTTAATAGGGTGGTGAACGGTTGTCAACGTAACGAGGAGTTGAATTGCCATGATACCATAATGAGACATCTTGGAGGAGGGTGACTCATAGAATCATTCCCTTAAGTGGCAAAAAGAATCACTTTTGATTCAGAGATCATTGAAACTCTTTATACCAGCCTAAGGCAATTCTCGAGCGATCGTTTGGAGGGGTTCGGTAGAATGGCATACCCGGATTAGAATGGATGATGTGGATTACCTTGTTGAAGACAATGTAATGGATGATTTTGCCTATCACCGAAAATGGATGAGACCCATGGTAGGACCACTTTTGAAAATGATCCTGATCAGTAATTACTGAGAAGGTAATCCAGAGTAGGGGGGCACAATGGCGGTGCAAGCTGGGAACAACATGCAAATGATGGGAATGATTCTGGTAACTGGGGAGGAACCCCATCAGTAGAGAGTGAATCCACTGTTTGAAAGGGTTATAGCATAATCGAGGAAACTGAGAGCACTATGCAATTAACACCAACGATAAAACTTAGCACTTGCGCGTGCTCTCAAGAACTTTGAGCATTTCCATATTCATCAAGGTTTTACCAATATCCTGTCAAGGATCCTGGCAACGCAACATACTACCCTGATGAATGGTGATGGACGATGTAGATGCAAAGGAAGAGAACGCTTTCTCAGATTTCACCTTAGCGAGGCTAAGGAAACAAAATCTGGATGATCGACCGAGAAACATTTAGCACTCCGCTTCTAATGTTCTCCTTGATGTGCTAGCGCAACCCATTTATTAAACTGGGTTGATATCTAGGACATCAAGTAAAGGTTAGACTTCGGGAACACAAAAATCATAAGGAATAACTACGGAAGTAAATCCATAAGAAATCCTCATGGGGAGGTGGCCAACTTCCTCAATCAAGATACTACAATAATAGGTCTTCTACCCGGGTGCGTTGGCCATGACATCCACTTTACCGGTTGTCGAGAGACCAATATTATAGTTCTTGGGAAATGTTCCAACCATCAGATCTGCCTGAGATTCAGATCTGGTTGGTGTCAGAATATTCCAGACTCATCAGGTCTAGAAAGAAAAATGAAAGTTTGCCACACAAATCAACGAGATGATGTTGCGAGATTCTCGGGAATGAACTACGGTAGTAAGCTCCAAAACATGAGCTAGTTCTGCTACGGGCATGTGAACACGTTGTCCCAGACAAGCATGGCCACATAGTAGTCTTATAATAAAACACTACCAAGTTCTAGCAGGGAACCATCATCAATGATATCGGAGTCTCCACGCATGGAGGTCCAAAGATTTCACCTTAAAACAAACTCCTTTATCTTGAACAAGTCAATCAGTGGCTTGGTGTGCTAGGGACACATATAGAATGGAGGTAGCGAGCCTGTCAAACCATAGCATACTTCGCACATGCATGACTGACCTGGGATGATTCCAGGGAAAACAAAACAATCTGTCTCGAACTCACGGTGGCAACTTGCACCAAATGCACATGAATTCGAGGAACTCACTTCTTCCATCCAAGCATAAGCTTCATGAACGGAACACGAAGGCATTGCTTACAAAATTTTCAACACTAGGTTGATGTTCAACATGAATCATGGGGGAGACAAAAATACTGCTGATGGACTCAACAGCAACTCATCGGAATTTCCATATCACTAGACTTCCACCATCATGTGAACACGGGGATAGCATTGGTCAGACCAAAAAAAAGATATAATGATGTATGCTCGAGGGATCAACCATGAGTAAGACAACATTATGAACATCGTTGGTTCTGATTTGATTTGACGATAGCCCATACTCAAATCAAAGATGGGGTAAGATAATAGGTCCAACAACTGATCACAAGGACCAATTGATGAAGATATCATCTTTCTTCAACACACACACACACAGAAAGATATCCCTTAACATGAACTAAGTCAGACAAGCTTTTATCTTCCAACTCTCCAAGTTGTTGTTTAGCTTGACCAACTAGCTCAGGGGTATCCCACACAGATTCTTGGAGAAGGGGTGGTTTACAAGAAAACCAACTTGATCACGAGCTCAACATAACAGTTAGGTGACGACCTGGTGATACTTCCGAGAAGATATTCAGAAAATCACGAACCACCGATATGTTAGTAAGCTCGAGAGAAATCTTGCTTTCCAGGCAAGATGATATGATCAGATGAGCGAGGGATTGACGAAATCCTAACTCACCGATCGAAGAGTGCACCAACAATAAGGACTAGGTAGCACGATTTATCTTAGAATGATGATTCAAGAACCAACACGCTAAGAATGAAATTATCGTCCTTTATCTACCAAGCAACAAGGTTGCTAGTAGTGTTGATTTCACACATCATAGTTCACATGTCGGCATTCCGGTTGCAACAACATAGGGACCGAGGAGTGAATAATGATGGCGAGAAGTATCACTGCATCAAGAATTCATAAGAGGGTGTGAAATTCCCATGATATTCCTGATATAAAGATGGTAATACTTCAACATAGAACAGACCAGAAGCTGGATTGCAACTTGATCTGCGGAACACAACTGCTTGACCCAATCCTGGAAATGGAAAAGGGTACTGGAGTTTGTTTCTCATAGTCACTCTAGAATAGAATGGCTTGACGGACCACAAGAATAATAAGCATCGATGAACACGAATGCACAACTACTCCTGACTATCAACTGATAGACAAGGATCGAAATACAACTACAGAGGGACAACTCAAAGGAACATATATCTTTCTGAGTTGTGGATGCATAGGTTAGTATGTCGAACCAAGTTCAACAGGTTTCTTCCGGATAACCCATGCAGAAAGGTAGTAGTGGCAGAACAACAACATAGAATCGGGAACTCATCGAGAGCACATTTGTTGTGATTCTTTTGGTTCAAGAACTTCCGCCATAAGCAGTTCATGGTATTTGGAAGAAGGCAATACCACGGACCTCGAGGACTATCGCAAAGGTTACTAATATCCTAAAGGAACTAGAAAACACTATCAACACAAGGTAAGTAGGATGAATCTCGGGTTCAAAACCCAAGGAGTAGAATACCTACTACTAAGTGGCATCACGGGATGCTTTCGAGAATAAAGGCCGGAATCATCGCACTAGGACACAAATCATGGCTAGATTACTAGATGATCCCCTAAGACACCTAGGTCATAATAATAACTCCCACATATCCGTCGAGGTAATAGAATACCTCAACTCAGCGTTTAGTGTGGTTAACCTGGCCAGAAAAGTCATCGGAAACAGAGGGAAGGATTTTGCAATAGCATCAGATTATTTAGAAACCTGGGATGACTCGGACAACATAATGGCTGTAAATGCTCAAAAGATTTGAGACATCCTACAAAAATGGTGGCATAACCACTCAGAAGCACAATAACAAGGTTCGGAGACCAACTATGAACACACAGAGGTAATAGGAACTGAGCTGAGGTCTAAGTCCATCAATCCTAAGAGTCTATGGATTAGTAACACGTGATCCTGATAGAAAGAAGAGAAAACCTAGTTCCTTAACCCCGTAGGAAAGATAAGATGACTCAGATCAGAAGGCATAAGGTATAAGGAGTAAAAAGAGCCTTACGTTCCCAACCACAATCAATTCCCTTACATATAACTAAAGCATTTCTAGACTCAACTTCGACCAGTTTGGCTTGGTAATCCTACAGGCAGTCAAGCTCTGATACCAAAGCTGTCAGGACCCCGATCCTAAGTCACACAGATCTAGCATGTAGCACATCATATCACTTTGCGGCCTCACGCACGGTATTCCCACGGGTGCCACCTTACCTGGCCTGGGACCATTTGCGCCTTTTGGCTCACGTATATGATAGTGTCGCTAGCATCCATATGACAAAGAACCCGGGCTGACATGGCTAGTCGTGAACCCAAAGTGGCACTAACTTACAAGGACATGCATACATGACCCAGCAACGAACGTGTCGGTCATCAGCGAGTGAATCCGGGCTGTAGCAACTGGGCTAGCAGGACTCCAGTAAACACCGTGTGACATTTCCCCGATGGGACATACACAAGAACGAAGGACACATGCCGGCCAGCCTAAGTGTTCCGGAGCAGTAGCAAGCTACCAAGGCTTAGTGGAAGCACTAGGAGACATTTCCCGGTAAGAGAGGCTACCAAGGATAAACAACTAGATAGTCAGATCCCACACATACCAATCATTTCAATAACATACACACAATATGCTCGATATGTGCAAATACAACATGTCATCACAACATGACTCTACAACTCAAGTATTTTATTCAATAGGCTCCGAGGAGCGAGATATTACAAACATGGGTCTCATGACCTAACATTCAGAGCAACAAGTCAAGCACAAGCGGAAGCTTAACATGTCTGAGTACAGACATCTACAAATGAAAAAGGCTGAGGAGCCTGACTATCTACTAGATCCTGCTGAGGGCACAAGATGGTAGCTGAGGTAACAAGCTAAACGTCGAAGTCCACGCGTAACTACTAGCGAGACTGAAGGCTCTCTGCAAAAACGTAAAATAGACAAACGTGAGTACAAATGTACCCAACAAGACTTACATCAGAACTAACTACATATGCATCATTATCAACAAAGGGGGTGGTGGAGTTTAACTGCAGCAAGCCAGCTTTGACTCGGTGGCTATCCTGAACTACGACTGCAAGTAACTCTTTTGAGGTGGCGCACACGAGTCCACATATTCACCATATCAATACACCACTATGGATCCGCTCCCGTCTCCCTACGAGAACACCATCCATAGCACTCATGCTTATCTTGCGTATTTTAGAGTATCCACTTTCACTTGTCTATGAACTATACAGGCAACCTAGAAGTCCTTTACCGCGGACACGGCTATTCGAATAGATGATATTAACCCTGTAGGGGTGTACTTCTTCACACACGCTCTCACCACTTACCGCCGTTTACACGACATGTACTCGACAACCTTCAAGCGGAAGCCCAGTGAGGGTGTCGGCCACGACCTGACTAACCACACAAGTCTCTCGTCCAGGTTTATCACCTATTCGGGTTCCATCCGCAAGGAGATCCTGCCGGGGTGTCGCTCAATGCCCCAAACGATGTGAGCAGGGTTCCCAAGCCCACCATCCGGGTGCCACTTGGTACACCGTGCCACTGTGCCTAGTCTGTCCCAAGCCCACCTGTACCGGGTGCCACTTGGTAGACTACTAACACTACCTACAAACACAAGAAACTAGTTGCAACTCCTGGACAGAGATCAGGTTGATTAATAAGTCGAGAGGGGCACTTAAGCATTCCAATGCATGGTAGTCGCTGTTCATGGATCACAAACACAAAACTCAGTTCCTGAGGACGGCTGCAATGAGACAACCCACCATGTACTCCTACATGGCCTCTCATCGCTACCTTTACCAAATCGTGTTCACACACTTAACTCACACACAGTAGGACATGTTCACACGCCTCTGATTCGTCCCCGATGAATCAGACCTGACTCAACTCTAAGCAGTAGCAGGCATGACAAACAAGCATGAATGAGTAGGCACAACAGGGCTCAAACAACTCCTACTCATGCTAGTGGGTTTCATCTATGTACTGTGGCAATGACAGGTCATGCAAAGGATAAAGGGGTTCAGCTACCGCAACAAGTAATAGATGAATCGGTGTTGTCCTAATGCAGTAAAAGAGAGCAGGAACGAGAGAGTAGGATTGTATCAGAATGAACAAGGGGGTTTTGCTTGCCTGGCACTTCTGAAGATAGAAATAGTTCTTCATCGGTGTCATCGATCTCATCGTCGGTATCACGTCTATCGAGAGGGGACAAATACCGGCAACACATAAGGGAACACAATCAATGCAATGCACAATATGATACATGATCATGACATGGAAAAATGAGTGTGTAGGGCTAATGCAACTATAAACCAGATTAAATGAAGTTGGTTTGAACCAAGGGTTCAAATTCCAACTCCACATGTGATTATTTAAATGCCATTCATTTCATTTGTCCTAAACAGTAGTGATAAGTTGTGCTAACATGCATGAAAATGGTACAGATGGATAGATTGGATTTTTCTGATCATTTTTCATATATAATTTATCTCATTTGGAGTTACGGTTGAATTTATATGAATTTTAGAAGTTTTGGGCATTTTCTGGAATTTTCTAAATTATTTTAAATCCAGAAAATTATTAACTGCGTCAGCCTGATGTCAGTGTGATGTCAGCAGGTCAACGGAGCGGTCCAAGTCAAATCTGACCTGTGGGGCCCGTCTGTCAGTGTTTAGCTAAACTAATCTAGTTTAGTTAGTACTAACCTGGGTCATTCTAATTAAGTTTAAACTTGAACAAGGTTAATTAGTCGGGTGGGGCCCACATGTCATTGACTCCGGGGAGGTCAAACCCCTGGTCAAATAAAGTCAAATCTGCCAGCGTTAAACCGGCGGCGAGGTCAGTGGCGGCCGCGGGCTTCGGAAAAGCTCCACAGAGCACGGCTGGATGCGCTGGAGGCAGCTCTAGGACGCTGGCGGCGCGGTGCGTCGGATGGTGGTCGTCTCTGGGCCTAGAATGGCCTGTTGCGTCACCGGCGATGACCACAGCAGCGGCCGGAGCTCGAGCAAGCTCGGGGTCGGGGCTACGGCGTGCAAAAGGACGAACTGAAGCTCCCGCGAGGCTCTACGTGTTGCTTCGAAGCATTTGGACACACTGGCGTGACCAAATGGTTGCCGGAACTACACCGGCGACAAGCTCGGGCGGCGGTGGTTCTCGAATCCGTCGATGGAGTCCGGCGGCCGTGCTCATGGAAGACGACTCGTGGTGGCGATGTAGGGCTCCCGCGGTCGAATGGTTGGTGTAGACGACGTAGAAGGTGGTTGCGGTTCCTCTGGACCCATCAGGGAGGCATGGGATGGACGGTGGCCGCGGCTATGGCGGCAGCGAGCTCACGGGCGTCTGGACCATGGTGGAGAGGGCGAGAGGGAGGCGAGGGGGAGAGAGGACCAGAGAGTGAGGGGGGTCGAGGGGGTTCTGCGGGGTGGCGTGGCGTCGTCCAGGGCGAGGGGGAGCAGCTGCGTGGCTAGCAGGAGGTGGCCGCGGCTCGGCTGTGCGCGCGCCACGCGCAACGCCAGTAGGCGCGAGGAAGACGACGCGCGGCGGGGTGGGCTGGGCCGGTCTGTTGCGGTCCTGGGCTGCACAGGCAGGTGGGCTACTGCCAGGTTAGTTCCTTTCTCTCTCTCTCTCTCTCTCTCTCTCTCTCTCTCTCTTTTATTTAAGTTTTTCTATTACTCTGTAATCTTGTGGCTTTTCTAAAAATACTTAGGCATTTTCAAAAAACACCAAACTGCACATGCCCATGGTTTAGAACATATCCAACATGGAACATTTCAGTTTGGGATTATTTGGACGTTTAAAATATTATATAGCATTTAAATGCCCAAATGCAAATAGAGTATAATTTAATTGAGTGACCCAATGTTGTCCTAGAAAAATGTGAACCAATTTTGCCAGAGGTTCTGACCCAGGACAAAAATGATGGACATTTTAGAAGGGCATTTCAGGTTCATTGAAAAAGATTTTAGTAAACCCTAGTTGTCTTCAGGGGGGGTGCTGGGGGTTCTGTCATCCCCATTTCAACTTTCTGTGAAAAGTAAACATGATGCAACACCAGATGCTAGCACTAGGCATGGTCAGAGCTAGGGATGTGACACCCTGCAACTAACAACGCTATAAGAGGGGCTGAGCAAAAGTGGGTAACATAGCCAAACAATGGTTTGCTAGGAAGGGTGAAAAGGTTAGAGGCTGACATGGCAATATGGGAGGCATGGTAAACAAGTGATAGATAGCACAACATAACGATAGTGTTGGAAATATGCCCTAGAGGCAATAATAAAAGGGTTATTATTATATTTCCTTGTTCATGATAATTGTCTTTTATTCATGCTATAATTGTATTATCTGGAAATCGTAATACACGTGTGAATACATAGACCACAATACGTCCCTAGTAAGCCTCTAGTTGACTAGCTCGTTGGTTAACAGATAGTCATGGTTTCCTGACTATGGACATTAGATGTCGTTGACAACGGGATCACATCATTAGGAGAATGATGTGATGGACAAGACCCAATCCTAAGCATAGCACAAGATCGTGTAGTTCGTTTTGCTAGAGCTTTTCCAATGTCAAGTATCTCTTCCTTAGACCATGAGATCGTGTAAACCCCGAATACCGTAGGAGTGATTTGGGTGTACCAAACGTCACAACGTAACTGGGTGACTATAAAGGTGCACAACATGTATCTCCGAAAGTGTCTGTTGGGTTGACACGGATCGAGACTGGGATTTGTCACTCCGTATGACGGAGAGGTATCTCTGGGCCCACTCGGTAATGCATCATCATAATGAGCTCAAAGTGACCAAGTGTTTGGTCACGGGATCATGCATTACGGTACGAGTAAAGTGACTTGCCGGTAACGAGACTGAACGAGGTATTGGGATACCGACGATTAAGTCTCGGGCATGTAACGTACCGATTGACAAAGGGAATAGTATACGGGGTTGCTTGAATCCTCAACATCGTGGTTCATCCGATGACATCATCGAGGAGCATGTGGGAGCCAACATGGGTATCCGGATCCCGCTGCTGGTTATTGACCTGAGAGCCGTCTCGGTCATGTCTGCGTGTCTCCCGAACCCGTAGGGTCTACACACTTAAGATTCGGTGACACTCGGGTTATTAGGAAGACTTGTATGTGATTACCGAATGTTGTTCCGAGTCCCGGATGAGATCCCGGACGTCACGAGGAGTTCCGGAAGGGTCCGGAGGTAAAGATTTATATATGGGAAGTTGTCATGCGGACAACGGAAAGTTTCGGGGCATATCGGTATTGTACTGGGGCCACCGAAGGGGTTCCGGGGGTCCACCGGGAGGGGCCACCCCTCTTGGTGGGCCACATGGGCCACGTGGGGCAGGGCACCAGCCCCTGGAGGGCTGGGCGCGCCCCCCCTCGGGCCCATGCGCCTAGGGTTGGGGGGGGAACCCTAGTGGGGGCGCACCCCCCTTGCTTGGGGGGCAAGCCCCCCTCCCTGGCCGCCGCCCCCTCTAGATCTCATCTAGAGGGGCCCGGCCCCCTTTCCCCTTCCCCTATAAATAGAGGGGCGAGGGGAGGGCTGAATACCTGATCCAAGGCGCAGCCCCTCCCCTCCCCAACACCTCTCCTCCTCCGTTGAGTGCTTGGCAAAGCCCTGTCGGAGTACTGCCTCTCCAACATCATCACGCCGTCGTGCTGCTGCTGGAGCCTTCTTCCTCAACCTCTCCTTCCCCCTTGCTGGGTCAAGAAGGAGGAGACGTCGTCCGTACCGTACGTGTGTTGAACGCGGAGGTGCTGTCCCTTCAGCACTTGGTCATCGGTGATCTGAATCACGGCGAGTACGACTCCATCATCACCGTTCCCTCGAACGCTTCCGTACACGATCTACAAGTGGTATGTAGATGCAATCTCTCTCTCATGACTCGTTGCTTAGATGAACTCATAGATGGATCTTGGTGAAACCGTAGGAAAATTTTTAATTTTCTGCAATGTTCCCCAACAGTGGCATCATGAGCTAGGTTTATGCGTAGTTCTCTATTGCACGAGTAGAACACAATTTTGTTGTGGGCGTAGATCTTTTCAACTTGCTTGCCGCTACTAGTCTTATCTTGCTTCAGCGGTATTGTGGGATGAAGCGGCCTAGACCAACCTTACACGTACGCTTACGTGAGACCGGTTCCACCGACTGACATGCACTAGTTGCATAAGGTGGCTGGCGGGTGTCTGTCTCTCCCACTTTAGTTGGAGCAGATTCGATGAAAAGGGTCCTTATGAAGGGTAAATAGAAGTTGACAAAATCACGTTGTGGTTATTCGTAGGTAAGAAAACGTTCTTGCTAGAACCCAATTGCAGCCACATAAAAGATGCAACAACAATTAGAGGACGTCTAACTTGTTTTTGCAGCAATTGTCATGTGATGTGATATGGCCAGAAGTTGTGATGAATGATGAATGATATATTGTGATGTATGAGATCATGTTCTTGTAATAGGAATCACGACTTACATGTCGATGAGTATGACAACCGGCAGGAGCCATAGGAGTTGTCTTTATTTTTGTATGACCTGCGTGTCATTGAAGAACGCCATGTAAATTACTTTACTTTATTGCTAAACGCGTTAGCCATAGAAGTAGAAGTAGTCGTTGGCGTGACAACTTCATGAAGACACAATGATGGAGATCATGATGATGGAGATCATGGTGTCATGCCGGTGACGAAGATGATCATGGAGCCCCGAAGATGGAGATCGAAGGAGCTATATGATATTGGCCATATCATGTCACTACTTTATAATTGCATGTGATGTTTATTATGTTTATGCATCTTGTTTACTTAGAACGGCGGTAGTAAATAAGATGACCCCTTATAATAATTTCAAGAAAGTGTTCCCCCTAACTGTGCACCGTTGCTAAAGTTCGTCGTTTCGAAGCACCACGTGATGATCGGGTGTGATAGATTCTTACGTTCACATACAACGGGTGTAAGACAGATTTACACATGCAGAACACTTAGGGTTAACTTGACGAGCCTAGCATGTACAGACATGGCCTCGAAACACAGAGACCAAAAGGTCGAACATGAGTCGTATAGAAGATACGATCAACATGGAGATGTTCACCGGTAATGACTAGTCCGTCTCATGTGATGATCGGACACGGCCTAGTCGACTCGGATCGTGTAACACTTAGATGACTAGAGGGATGTCAAATCTGAGTGGGAGTTCATTCAATAATTTGATTAGATGAACTTGATTATCATGAACTTAGTCTAAAACCTTTGCAAATATGTCTTGTAGATCAAATGGCCAACGCTCATGTCAACATGAACTTCAACGCGTTCCTAGAGAAAACCAAGCTGAAAGATGATGGCAGCAACTATACGGACTGGGTCTGGAACCCGAGGATCATCCTCATAGCTGCCAGGAAACAATATATCCTAGAAGGACCGCTAGGTGACGCTTCCGTCCCAGACAACCAAGACATTATGAATGCTTGGCAGTCTCGTGCTGATGATTACTCCCTCGTTCAGTGCGGCATGCTTTACAGCTTAGAACCGGGGCTCCAAAAGCGTTTTGAGCAACATGGAGCATATGAGATGTTCAAGGAGCTGAAACTAGTTTTCCAAGCTCATGCCCGGGTCGAGAGATATGAAGTCTCCGACAAGTTCTATAGTTGTAAGATGGAGGAAAATAGTTCTGTCAGTGAGCATATACTCAAAATGTCTGGGTTGCACAACCGCCTGTCCCAGCTGGACATTAACCTCCCGGATGAGGCGGTCATTGACAGAATCCTTCAGTCGCTCCCACCAAGCTACAAGAGCTTTGTGATGAACTACAATATGCAGGGGATGGTGAAGACCATTCCTGAAGTATTTTCAATGTTGAAGTCAGCAGAGGTTGAAATCAAGAAAGAACATCAAGTGTTGATGGTCAATAAGACTACTAAGTTCAAGAAGGGCAAGGGCAAGAAGAACTTCAAGAAGGACGGCAAAGATGTTGCCGCGCCCGGTAAGCCAGTTGCCGGGAAGAAGTCAAAGAATGGACCCAAGCCTGAAACTGAGTGCTTTTATTGCAAGGGGAAGGGTCACTAGAAGCGGAACTGCCCCAAATACTTAGCAGACAAGAAGGCCGGCAACACTAAAGGTATATTTGATATACATGTAATTGATGTGTACCTTACCAGTACTTGTAGTAACTCCTGGGTATTTGATACTGGTGCCGTTGCTCACATTTGTAACTCACAGGAGGAGCTGCGGAATAAGCGGAGACTGGCGAAGGACGAGGTGACGATGCACGTCGGGAATGGTTCCAATGTCGATGTGATCGCCGTCGGCACGCTATCTCTACATTTACCTACGAGATTAGTTTTAAACCTCAATAATTGTTATTTAGTGCCAAGTTTGAGCATGAACATTGTATCTGGATCTCGTTTAATATGAGATGGCTACTCATTTAAATCCGAGAATAATGGTTGTTCTATTTATATGAGAGATATGTTTTATGGTCATGCCCCGATGGTCAATGGTTTATTCTTAATGAATCTCGAACGTAATGTTACACATATTCATAGCGTGAATACCAAAAGATGTAAAGTTGATAATGATAGTCCCACATACTTGTGGCACTGCCGCCTTGGTCACATTGGTGTCAAGCGCATGAAGAAGCTCCATGCTAATGGACTTTTAGAGTCTCTCGATTATGAATCGTTTGACACATGCGAACCATGCCTCATGGGCAAAATGACCAAGACCCCGTTCTCCGGAACAATGGAGCGAGCAACCAACTTGTTGGAAATCATACATACCGATGTGTGCGGTCCAATGAGCGTTGAGGCTCATGGAGGATATCATTATGTTCTCACTCTCACTGATGACTTGAGTAGATATGGGTATGTCTACTTGATGAAACACAAGTATGAGACCTTTGAAAAGTTCAAGGAATTTCAGAATGAAGTAGAGAATCAACGTGACCGAAAGATAAAATTCTTACGATCGGATCGTGGAGGAGAATATTTAAGTCACAAATTTGGTACACACTTAAGAAAATGTGGAATCGTTTCACAACTCACGCCGCCTGGAACATCTCAGTGTAACGGTGTGTCCGAACGTCGTAATCGCACTCTATTGGATATGGTGCGATCTATGATGTCTCTTACCGATTTACCGCTATCATTTTGGGGATACGCTCTAGAGACAGCTACATTCACTTTAAATAGGGCACCGTCTAAATCCGTTGAGACGACACCGTAAATTATGGTTTGGGAAGAAACCTAAGCTGTCGTTTCTAAAAGTTTGGGGATGCAATGCTTATGTCAAGAAACTTCAACCTGAAAAGCTCGAACCCAAGTCGGAAAAATGCGTCTTCATAGGATACCCTAAAGAAACAATTGGGTATACCTTCTACTTAAGATCCGAGGGCAAGATCTTTGTTGCCAAGAATGGATCCTTTCTGGAAAATGAGTTTCTCTCGAAAGAAGTAAGTGGGAGGAAAGTAGAACTCAATGAAGTACTACCTCTTGAACGGGATAGTAGTGCAGCTCAGGAAAATGTTCCTGTGATGCCTACACCAACTGAAGAGGAAAATAATGATGATGATCAAGGTACTTCGGATCAAGTTGCTACTGAACTTCGTAGGTCCACAAGGATACGTTCCGCACCAGAGTGGTACGGCAACCCTGTCCTGGAAATCATGTTGTTGGACAACGGTGAACCTTCGAACTATGAAGAAGCAATGGTGGACCCAGATTCCAACAAATGGCTAGAAGCCATGAAATCCGAGATAGAATCCATGTGTGAAAACAAAGTATGGACTTTGACTGACTTGCCCGATGATCGGCGAGCGATAGAAAACAAATGGATCTTTAAGAAGAAGACGGACGCGGATGGAAATGTCACCATCTATAAAGCTCGACTTGTCGCTAAGGGTTATCGGCAAGTTCAAGGGATTGACTACGATGAGACTTTCTCTCCCGTAGCGAATCTTAAGTCCGTCCGAATCATGTTAGCAATTGCCGCATACTATGATTATGAGATATGGCAGATGGACGTCAAAACGGCATTCCTTAACGGGCATCTTAAGGAAGAACTGTATATGATGCAGCCGGAAGGTTTTGTCGATCCTAAGAACGCTAACAAAGTATGCAAGCTCCAGCGATCTATTTATGGGCTGGTGAAGCATCTCGGAGTTGGAACATTCGCTTTGATGAAATGATCAAAGCGTTTGGGTTTATGCAGACTTATGGAGAAGCCTGCGTTTACAAGAAAGTGAGTGGGAGCTCTGTAGCATTTCTCATATTATATGTAGATGACATACTTTTGATGGGAAATGATATAGAACTTTTGGACAACATTAAGGCCTACTTGAATAAGTGTTTTTCAATGAAGGACCTTGGAGAAGCTGCTTATATATTAGGCATCAAGATCTATAGAGATAGATCGAGACGCCTCATAGGTCTTTCACAAAGCACATACCTTGATAAGATTTTGAAGAAGTTCAAAATGGATCAGTCCAAGAAGGGGTTCTTGCCTGTATTGCAAGGTGTGAGATTGAGCTCGGCTCAATGCCCGACCACAGCAAAAGATAAAGAAGAGATGAGTGTCATCCCCTATGCTTCAGCCATAGGATCTATTATGTATGCCATGCTGTGTACCAGACCTGATGTAAACCTTGCCGTAAGTTTGGTAGGAAGGTACCAAAGTAATCCCGGCAAGGAACACTGGACAGCGGTCAAGAATATCCTAAAGTACCTGAAAAGGACAAAGGACATGTTTCTCGTTTATGGAGGTGACAAAGAGCTCGTCACAAAGGGTTACGTCGACGCTAGCTTCGACACAGATCTGGATGAATCTAAGTCACAAACCGGATACGTGTATATGTTGAATGGTGGAGCAGTAAGCTGGTGCAGCTGCAAGTAGAGCGTCGTGGCGGGATCTACATGTGAAGCGGAGTACATGGCAGCCTCGGAGGTAGCGCATGAAGCAATTTGGGTGAAGGAGTTCATCACCGACCTAGGAGTCATACCCAATGCGTCGGGGCCGATTAAACTCTTCTGTGACAACACTGGAGCTATTTCCCTTGCCAAGGAGCCCAGGTTTCACAAGAAGACCAGGCACATCAAGCGTCGTTTCAACTCCATCCGTGAAAATGTTCAAGATGGACACATAGATATTTGCAAAGTACATACGGATCTAAATGTCGTAGATCCGTTGACTAAACCTCTCTCGCGAGCAAAACATGATCAACACCAGAACTCTATGGGTGTTCGATTCATCACAATGTAACTAGATTATTGACTCTAGTGCAAGTGGGAGACTGTTGGAAATATGCCCTAGAGGCAATAATAAATGGGTTATTATTATATTTCCTTGTTCATGATAATTGTCTTTTATTCATGCTATAATTGTATTATCCGGAAATCGTAATACACGTGTGAATACATAGACCACAATACGTCCCTAGTAAGCCTCTAGTTGACTAGCTCGTTGGTCAACAGATAGTCATGGTTTCCTGACTATGGACATTAGATGTCGTTGACAACGGGATCACATCATTAGGAGAATGATGTGATGGACAAGACCCAATCCTAAGAATAGCACAAGATCGTGTAGTTCGTTTTGCTAGAGCTTTTCCAATGTCAAGTATCTCTTCCTTAGACCATGAGATCGTGTAGACCCCGGATACCGTAGGAGTGCTTTGGGTGTACCAAACGTCACAACGTAACTGGGTGACTATAAAGGTGCACTACAGGTATCTCCGAAAGTGTCTGTTGGGTTGACACAGATCGAGACTGGGATTTGTTACTCCGTATGATGGAGAGGTATCTCTGGGCCCACTCGGTAATGCATCATCATAATGAGCTCAAAGTGACCAAGTGTTTGGTCACGGGATCATGCATTACGGTACGAGTAAAGTGACTTGCTGGTAACGAGACTGAACGAGGTATTGGGATACCGACGATCGAGTCTCGGGCATGTAACGTACCGATTGACAAAGGAAATAGTATACGGGGTTGCTTGAATTCTCGACATCATGGTTCATCCGATGACATCATCGAGGAGCATGTGGGAGCCAACATGGGTATCCAGATCCGGCTGCTGGTTATTGACCTGAGAGCCGTCTCGGTCATGTCTGCGTGTCTCCCGAACCCGTAGGGTCTACACACTTAAGGTTCAGTGACACTAGGGTTATTAGGAAGACTTGTATGTGATTACCGAATGTTGTTCAGAGTCCCGGATGAGATCCCGGACGTCACAAGGAGTTCCGGAAGGGTCCGGAGGTAAAGATTTATATATGGGAAGTTGTCATGCGGACACCAGAAAGTTTCAGGGCATATCGGTATTGTACCGGGGCCACCGAAGGGGTTCCGGGGGTCCACCGGGAGGGGCCACCCCTCTTGGTGGGCCACATGGGCCGCGTGGGGCAGGGCACCAGCCCCTGGAGGGCTGGCCCCCCCCCTTGGGCCCATGCGCCTAGGGTTGGGGGGAACCCTAGTGGGGGCGCACCCCCCTTGCTTGGGGGGCAAGCCCCCCTCCCTGGCTGCCGCACCCCTCTAGATATCATCTAGAGGGGGCCGGCCCCCTTTCCCCTTCCCCTATAAATAGAGGGGCGAGGGGAGGGCTGAATACCTGATCCAAGACGCAGCCCCTCCCCTTCCCAACACCTCTCCTCCTCCGTTGAGTGCTTGGCGAAGCCCTGTCGGAGTACTGCGTCTCCACCATCATCACGCCGTCGTGCTGCTGCTGGAGCCTTCTTCCTCAACCTCTCCTTCCCCCTTGCTGGATCAAGAAGGAGGAGACATCGTCCGTACCGTACGTGTGTTGAACGCGGAGGTGCTGTCTGTTCAGCACTTGGTCATCGGTGATCTGAATCACGGCGAGTACGACTCCATCATCACCGTTCCCTCGAACGCTTCCGTACGCGATCTACATGTGGTATGTAGATGCAATCTCTCTCTCATGACTCGTTGCTTAGATGAACTCATAGATGGATCTTGGTGAAACCGTAGGAAAATTTTTAATTTTCTGCAACGTTCCCCAGCAGATAGAACGAAGCAACTAGCAAGCAAAGATAGAAGTGATATCGAGGGTAATGGTCATCTTGCCTGAGATCCCGTAAGGAAGAAGAACGAGTCCATGAAGAAGACAAATGGACGTAGTCGAACAAATCCTCACAACTCCGGAACGAAAATGAAGCTAACGAGAGAAGAAAACCGGAAAGAAGCAAACAATATGGTGAACACACAAGCATAAACATGTCATGATGCACAAACAAGTATGATGCATGTCCGATTTAATGAGGCATGGCATTGCAATATGAAGCAAACAACACTACAATTTAAGTGGAGCTCAATATGCAACGAGTTGCATATTGACGGAACACCACATTAATTATTTAGTTCTCTCTCATTTATGTACACAACAATATTAAATGTTATTAAACATGGCAAGAGGTGAAGCATGAGAAAACCACCTATTTAGGCAAGTTTAAATGAGGCCAGAAACAACAAACAACAATTCCGGAAAATCCCCATGTCATTTAGCAATTGAATGCAACAACAATTTTAAGCATTTAACTGTTGTTATCATGATGCGGATGACATATACAAGTTTTTTGCAATTTTTATGAAAAAGTTGACATGAAGATGTTAAGGAGCATTTGGTCACCATGGCGGAACGAAACGGGTGCCACGGCAATGAATCCGAAAATGATGTCACAACAACATATCGGTTCCAATAACTCATTGAGATACCGGTGCAAAAGAGCAAGTGTGCGGATGTGCAGAACATGCAAAAGATGGTGGGGTGATCTCGGATACCGGGTTCCCCACGTGTTGGTGGCATGTCAAAAGAGGGGCATCACAAGCGACAATTCAATCACGGTGCAACCACCAGCATCTCATACAACACATGCATTCGTTCACGGGTGTCGTCTCGGGGTTATACCTTTGAAGCGTGCATTTTCGGAGCGGTTTGAGTTCGGAGTGGTGTAGAGGAAGTAGGCATTCACGGGACGTCATGGAAGTAGTGGTACACGTTTCATAGTTGTTCGGGGTCACGACGAGGAACTTGACGTCCACAGAATCTTCGAGGGTCGACGGTAGTGGTACACGGGGCATAGTGGAAGTAGTCGGTCTCGCGGCGGTAGTGGAAGTAGACATTCACGGGATCTTGGCGGGTCGTCGTGTAGCCGTACATGTTCGAAGCAGAACTTGGCGTATACATGTAGTTGGCGTTCCGGTCCTGTAGTCGTACTAGGCATCCGGTGAACTTGGTGAAATCCACGAAGGCGTAGACGTCCCAAGGTACTTGACGCATCAGCAGGTGTAGTCGGTCTTGATGATCCAAAACGAAACAACACCAGGGCCTCGAGTGGCAGCAGCAAGGAGGCGAAGGAGCCCTGGCCGAAGATGGTTTAGGTAGCGGCAAACCATGAGCAAGATGGGGCTGCCGGGCCAAGGTGGAGGCGGACAGCAGCAGACAAAGGCGACAGTGAGGCGACGGGGGACAAGGGCGAGGCGACGTCGCGGGGTTGCGGGAGGCGAAGCCACACGTGCGGCGCGGCTGCTATTGGTGAGGCGGCACACGAGGAGGAGGTCAGGGATGGGTCGTCGAGGCTGGAACCAGGGTGGAGGCGCATAGGAGGAGGCTTGAGGCGCGCTGGAGGTGGTGGTACACGCGGGTGCAAGGCGGCTGGTGCTGGGGCTCCGACGAACTCCGGCCAAACGGAGGGGACGAGCGGCTCGGGGCTCCTGCTGGGCGCAGAGGACGATGGATGCGGGCGCAGGTGCTCGAGGAGCTCCTCTCCTCGAGCGCTCGAGCAACGGGGACTTGGCGAGGAGGAGGCGCGGGAACACCGGTTCCATCCGGGAACCAGGCGGGGCGAGCTGGGCGGCCTGGACTCGCCGGCCGGAGGGGCGATGGGGCATGGTTTTAGGCACCATGGGAGGCAAGGCGTGGGGCTGAGAGGGGTCGGGTGCGAGGCTGCGAGGGAGATGGGAATCGAGCAATGGGGTTTCGACGCTGTGAGGGAACGAGGGAGCGATCGAGAGGAGGGGGTCAGGTCTAGGGTTTACAGCGGGGCGCGGCTGGGCCATGATGCAAATGGGCCGGCCTGGTTGCTGGGCTTCTTCTCTCCCTCTCTACTCTTTTCATTAACAGAGAACTGGAAGAAAGGAAAGGAGAGAAGAGAAGGTTAGAGGAAGAATTTGGGCATGCGGTTAATTTTCCCGGACTCGCAAAATGTGCTTGGTCCAAGAAAAATGGCGTCGACATGATTGTAGGAATTAAATTCAAACTCATTTGAAATTCAAATGGGTTTGAACTAGGACTAGGTTTTTGAAGTGTCCAAAAAATGTTTGTATTTTTGGTGGAGCTCCGGAATATGATGAAAGAATATATGGCAAGTTTGGAGACCAAGAATTAAGATAACAAAGGCATTGGGATAATTTGCAAGTGTGTTATGGTGATTTCCAAATTAAAAAAATATTTAATATAGCTCCCTAATATTGGGACGATATGTTATAAAGAGAAGTAACTCTTCCCTCAATTTAAATAGATCAACCATCTATGCAATTTGTATAGTTGAGGTTTTAAAAATTAATGAAATGATGGCATGATGACATGATGCAATGCAAGAGATGGCATGATGAATGCACAAACAAAACAAATCACACGATAAAACTCGAAATAACTGGAAGTCTTCTGGAGCGTCGGTGTCGGGGCATTACATCGATGATGCTTTATTTTCACCACATATCTCATATATATTCGGTTCTACCCACAAAATTCTTCTTGTTTTGGTCTCATGGTGATCTTGATCCCATGCTGATATAAATCAAGATAATGCATGAGATGCATGGTGGTCATTTATCACTCCTCCATCCTATAATGATGCAAACTAAGTGCACATGATGCAACTAAAATTCTTCTTGTTTTGATCTCATGGTGATCTTGCATCTCCATGTCGATACAAGTCAAGGCCAAAAATTATGCTAATCTTGTTTTGGTCTCATGGCGATCTTGCATCCCATGTTGATACAATTCAAGAATAAAAATATGTCCATCTTGATTTAGTCTCATGGTGATCTTGCATCTCATGTTGATACAAATCAAGGATAGAAATAGAAATAAAGCTCATAGTGATTTGGTTTCATAAAGTCCTATTTTGTTGGAAATTCACGCATGTTTCTTCCATATAATTTATAGACTGGCTAGACCCCTAAATGTATCAGTATAGGGTGTAAACTTGGAGCATGCATCTATATGTTCATTAGTCTCAAGAAGTAGCATTATACGCTTGGATTTTGTACTAGTGAAAACCCATGTGAAACAAAGCCATGACAACTCAATATACATGACTTTGGCTCTTTATAGTTTAGGGTCATATATCTAGTTTTTGAGAATTGTCATATACTTCATCATGTCCATGCAAAATATAAACTGATATATACTTCTGTTTGGTTACACTACGAGCATACAGTTTGTGCTACGTTGGTGATAATACAAGCGTGAAGAAATCAACATACTTCAATTGGTTATGCTACACATGGGCACAATGTTGCTACATGATGTTAGTACTAATACAAGTGAAGTGAAACTTCACAAAAATATTCCCATGCACAGCAAATCCGAAGTCATGTAAATATTTGACTCGATTGACTTAGTCGCATGCCCATACATGATATGTTCGAGACTAGCAAAACTAGTATTTAAGCACAACCATATGTCATAAAAGAATCCCTCATACAGATTAAAATTCAATCATGCATTCCTTTCATATAGGTGAATGCATCCACAAAACTAAAACATAATTAGGGTCATAGCCCATGTCACTTGCACTAAACATAACATAGTGCGTTTGAATATGTGATCACCAAATTTTATATATCCCTCTCATATGATGGCTTGATGCAACGCTATATATGTTGCTATAAAGTAAACCAAACATTCCACCATTTCAGGCATGCACACAGAAATCACATGCATAACGAAATTAACTCATGAAAAGAGTTATGCCCTATATTGCACACACGCCCGTTAGCCCGGTTAGTTAATGTAACACCCCAAAATTTAACCATGACTTTTTAATTAAAATTTTGCCATGGTAAATTAAATTTTTATTTCTGGATTTATCTTTTGATTTCAAAGCAACTCTTTTCTTTGATATTGTGGAGTTTTTACCCCAAGTGAAAGCTTTACAAAAAATATTGTTTTATATACCCTCTCAAGAAACATTTCTTTTATTAGTGGAATCATTTATATGATTATCTTCCCTGAGCTCTAATTCTTTTAAAAATGATTTTTTATAAGATTTAGGGTCCCATTTGCACTACAACCCTTTTAAATACTCCTTTAAAAATTCCACCAAAATTTGGAGATGACATGTGAGGTTCATAAATCACTTTTATGCAAAAACATCTCTTAGTCATTTAAGGATTTTGAGCCCCACCTCAAGTTTTCAAATCTGGATCAGTTTGTGGTTTGCACTGCAACCTATTTAAATATTTCTTTAAAAATTGCATAAAAATTTGGAGATGTCAGTAGATGTATATAATTCATTTTTATGCAAAAGCTCATGAATGTTCTTTGGAAAATTTGAGCAAATCATCCTCTTTTGCTCTCTGGCCCACTTGCGTGTTTTCTACTGCAACCATATTTTAACTTGCCCTTTTACCCATGATTCCTTCTCCTACTTATAGACCACCCTACTAAACCCTTAAGTCCAGGAGATTGGACCCATTGACATATTTTTGGCCCATGCAATGATAGCCTTTAGTTTCTTCCCAGATTTGGTTTGCTCAAAATCTTGCAGTAACAAGTTTCTAGTTTTGCCCAGCTAACCTAGCCACCCTCTCTATCATCTAAAGAGACTAGGATCTGGAGTTTTTGGCCACCCCAAGAGTTGCCTAAATGCCCTTAGCATTCTGTCGAACACATTGAGTGCATGAACAGAGTTGGCATGAACCTTAGTTGCATTCTGAACCTGCTTGATTTGCCAAACCAGCATGTCCACTAAGCCTCTAGATAACTCTAACCTAGACCTGTTAATCCCCAGCCTCATCCAAGCTCTCTAGCACGTGCTGGCTTTGCGTCGAGCACCTGGCGTGCGTGCGCTGGGCGCGCCCAGAACACATGTTTTGCACGCGCGCGCACCAAGTCGCCGCGTCCCACTGCCACCTCCCCGCGCTCGTCCCGGTCCCTTCCCATCCACAGCCAACACGCCCGACCCCTCCCTAGCCGTAGAGCCGCCCTGGCCCCCTCCTGGCGCCCATAGCGCCACCACCGCAAGCCACCGACGGCCGCAGGAGGCCTTTGCCATAGACGGCGCCGCCCGAGCCAGTCCAGCGCGCCAGCTGCCCTCTGGAACAGCTGGAGCTCATTCGCGAGCCTGTCCGCTAGCGCATGTTGCCTTGCAGCAACAGAACGGCGGTTCACCGACGATCTTATCCCCGGCCGCCGCGGAACCGACTTAGATATGCTATAAAAGGAGCCCCCGAGCCCGTCCAGACCTTAGGCAACCTCAAGCCATTCCTCCAAAGCCCCCACGGCTAGCAATCGATGGCGGTAAGCCTTCTTCCTCGTCTCCGATCAGTTCGACCACCGCCATGCTCCGGTGCCGTGCGATGCAAGCAGAGCCTCCCCTGTCCATCCAGTGCTTCCATCCTCCTCCTCCCGACCGTGCGAAGCTGTCCAGCCTCTCAGCTTCGACCGGGAGCCATCATAGCCCAAGCCCCCAACCCACCAGAAGTTGCCGTCCGCCGCAAAGGTCGCCGCCGGCGACTCCCTTTGTCCCTGCCACCCTCTCGACCACTGGGAGGACCGCCCTCGTATGCCTTTTATGCCTATCGGGAGGAATTCGGGAAAGCATATGTCTTGGGTAGACACGAGCTTGTCTTTAGTCCTTCGTCGAGACAGTTGTGTCTGGTATGGCATAGTGAGGTATGATGAGTGGTGGTTCTGTCTGTTGGTTGAAGCATATTTGTTATGCAAATCATGCAGGGAATACTTAAACCTCCCGAGTCGGCCGTAGATCGAGTCTTGTTCCAGTAACCCCCATGCTTGTTTCGTACTACCACTTGTCCCTGCCATAGGTAGGGTACGGTTCAGTAAGTTGTCAACCCCTTTCTAGCACACACCATACAGAGAGGCCATGGTGGAAGATACCGGCTGCATCTGGTAGGCATGCCACCTGGTCCGGGGGAATGGGTGTTTCCGGTTGTAGCCGAGGGGGTAGCTCCCCTAGTTTGCGCGCGTTATAAATTTTGTGATCCCATGCTAATCAAGGTTGTAGCCTCCCCACTTAGAGTTTTGCTTAACGAGTGTCGTGGGTGATTCCAGACACCGGTAAGTCAGGCTGGTGTGTGCGGTCAGGTGTGTTTTCAATTAAAAGATCGTAGATAGAATTAGTCCTGATGGACTAACGGAATCCATTACTCGTGGGTGAAGAGTACACCCTCTACAGAGATTACATTTATTCGAATAGCCGTGTCCATGGTTAACGACTACAGTCTGGGATGGGTCAAGTGTCGGTCTTAGTGTCAGTCTTCGGAGGAAAAACTGCTAAACTAGAACATTGATTATGACCTGTGACATATGATGATTATGATTATTATTATTGTGGACTAACCATTTACATTACTTGAATTACGGTTCTACCTCCTGGATATTCACTGTGATTATTCTCTTATAATCCCTTTATGTGGTGTCGCTCAGACGCCCGACTGTGGCATGCTTGTTATTTATATTACTTATAAGCCCTTTATGTGGTGTCGCTCAGACGCCCGACTGTGGCATGCTTGTTATTTAAATTATTTATAAGACCTTTATGTGGTGTCGCTCAAATGCCCGACTATGGCATGCTTGTCATTTAAGTTAATTATAAGCCCTTTATGTGGTGTCCCTCAGATGACCGACTGTGGCATGCTTGTTATTTAATTACTTATAAGCCCTTTATGTGGTGTCACTCAGACGCCCAACTGAGGCATGCTTTAAACTATTATCCTTTCGAGGCGTCGCTTCAGACACCTGATCGGTGCATTCTATTCCTACTCCATTATTATATATTCATGTTATATATGAATAACCTGCTTGCGTGCATCATGGATTTTATTTTGTGACTGACGTTGTGGTCTGAAATATTTCAGAGCATGATTATCATTCGTTATATTATACCTGTGTTCATAATGTTTGCGAGTACATTCAAAAGTACTCACTGGCTTGTCCCTGGCTATTGTCTTGGCCAGATTTCTTGCACGGAGAGGAGCGTTGCGATGACAGCCCCGGAGCCTACGCAAAGATGATAGCAGCCTGGCGAAGATAGGAGTTATCCTGGTCAGCTATTCCTGTGCGAAATGGAGTCCCATAGACGCTGATGAACCACACATCGCTTCCGCCGTCAACCACTAGAAACCATTGGTTGTACTCACATGCCTGAATGGTCTTGTACTACATACTTTGTATGTTGCTTGGAGTTTCTATATCAAGTTGGTGTCTCATGAGCTAACAGTAATCCTGGGGCTGGTGAGCACAAGGGCCATTTTCTGGGAAATTAATATTCCGAAAATTCGGTCCTGACAACCTTGGTATCAGAGCCAGGCTGACCAATGGCTAATCCTATCTTAGCCAGGTCAATAAACCTAGATTAACCAACTGACCAGACCTTAACCTAACCCCGGCCAAGCTTCTCGTGTAAGATAGCCACACAGTGACCTCGACACCTTTTGGTAGTCGGTGCCCAACCTACCAGCCTAGCCTATCGATCACGCGCCAGTGACCGACACCTAAATTGTATCATTCGCAAGCGTGCGAAGGAAGACTCCGTTCCCTTTTTCTATAAAAAAGGTACGCTAGCCTCAACCCAGCACAGCACAACCTCTTCCCCAAACCGAGCTATAATGCCTGGCCCCGTCATGCACAATGAGACCACAGAAAACAACCTTGGAGGTTTTGTGACCGTGCTAGCAAACCTCACCCGCCGTGCCTTTGCATTAGAAGAGCCCCCAGAATATGTTGTGTACAAAGGGCCCATAAGCTGTGAGAGCCGTTAATTCTGGGCCACTGTGCACATCTATGGTAGGGGTCTATCGCCAGAACGCCCCTACAGGTTCACTGGAAGGACAACTTCCTTTGAGCCACAAGCCATCCAACTAGCTGCTCGAGAGGCTGTAGTTCAACTCAGGCACTTGTCGCCCAGAGTTAACTGTAGCTCGTTCTACTACTACCCCAGCCGTGACGGGTATGGTAGGCCACCCCAGGTTACCAACGGAGATCATGAGACGTATCCTGCATTGTTGCATCTGGTGCGCTATGTAAGTGCACTGGAGGAACTGTTCGATCAAATCACCCTTTGATTTGATCGCAGCTCATGGAGAACTGGTTCGCTGAGCCCCGGCGAGAGGAGAAGATGAGCCCGACGCTGACAACCTAGTCGTGCTATTCGGACAATCAATCGAGTCCTTGAGGTCTGCCCCAGCCATCAACCAAAATACTTTGGTGTCCCCAGAAGTGCTTCGTCGCCTTTTGGGAACACGCTCCAACGGGATAGTGGCCAACAACCCCCGCGATGGTCATCATCGCTACCCCAACCCTGCAGCCCCTCAACTCCATCCAGCTAACCCCGATGATGAAACCCGTGGAGAAGACTCGACGTCCACAAGGCACGCCCTCTTAGATATTAACGAGGTAGACTAAGTCACTCGAGTAGTATCGAGTCTTAGTATGTCCACGCCCGATAATGGTGTAATCTTGCATTGCCATAAATAATCTCAACCTGCTTGTGTGCCTCTGTTTTGAATAGTAGCCATGCATAAATATGTTAGCGTGCGATTGCATTTTTAATTCCGGGCACAACTACCAAAAACCACCCCGACGAGACCCACAGTAACGCGTCACTTTTGTGAGATGTGTGTATCTGTAGCATTGACCCCGTCCCCATAGAGCAGATTCGACAAACTAGTTACCCCGCACCATAATAAATGACCCAGCCCAGATGCTATATAAACGGCCACCTCGTGACCTTGCCAAGTATCCCTCACCTTGTACACAACTCTCACAGCCATTTCTTTGCCATGCCAAGCCCTAGTATTTATCTGAGAACTCCAGATGCAGCCCCAGGTAGCTTTGTTAAAATATTGTGGGACTTTACCTGCAGTACCATGAGTGCTATCCATCCACCCCAGTATGAGTTGCTCAAAGCAAGGATCACACCATCCACCTCGAAATATCGGGTAGTGGTGCACATCCCTCCCACAAACCCAAACCAAGACCCAACGGAAGTCTCCTTCATGGGGAAGTCCATGCCGACTATGCAAATGGCCATAGAAGCTACTGCGTACGAAGCGCTTGCTCGCCCTCGATTCACGGTACCCTATGCTAGCGAACGGGGGTACTATTACTTCCCGAGTCGTGCAACACCCGGAGAAGTAGCATCTTTTCCCGGTGGACGAATCGAGAGAGACCCAGTACTGGCCAACCTTGCCCAGTATGTCATCGCTCAAGAGTGTTTGACCCAACAAGTAATGGGTTATCTCCAGAGCCTTGCTGATTTAAATCCTCAGATCGCCATCGGCAGACCAATGAGGCCCAACCAGGAGAGACGCGTTCATCGACTAGTCAATCCGCTTCCCCCGATAGAAGAAGAGTGTGCCCCAATCCCAGAGACGTTTTCTCAGGACCTTGTCCATTTACCGTTGTCGTTGTAAACGTCACTGCTATGTTTATTGTCTCAGCATTTATTTGTGTGGTGCAACTTATGCGTGGTATCCTAAAAATTTATACGATGAATTAAAATTTTCTAGTTTCAATTAGTGTAAGTGGTTTTCACTGCTATTGATTTTTATTAACTGTTTTCCCTCTCGGTAAATCCTGAAGTGAGATTTTTCCCTGAGTTGTTGCAGCGTATATCTCTGCACGACATAGATTTTTATTCCCGCAGCACCACGACAACAGACACACAACCACAACCACTCGACCACATGCACTAATTGCAAATACACGTGCACCTGTTGCACCTAATCACCCCAGCACACTGACAGTAGTTAGCACCTGACACCGCCCTTAATCATCATGATCACCGCCACCGCGGAGAGCTAACACTCGAGCGGCCGCATCACGACGATCATCGAAGATCATCACGCACAAGAGCACAGAGAACCCCAGCAACGCCACCAACCCTCCGCGCATCAGGATCACGTACCAGTCCGGCATCACCTCCTCCATTAGAGCCTCGTTTCGAGCTCCTCGAAACAAAAATGGAGGAGAAGGGAGTAGAAGGAGAAGCGAGGCCAGGAGTGAGGAAGAAGAATGGAGCACCTCGGTCGTTTTATAGCTCGATATCAGTGTACGGCGGGCGAAGTCCACTAGCGCCGCTCGTCGCTCGATCGCCGGTGTTCGGAGGCGAATCCGCGAGCAGTGCCGACAGCGCACTGGCCCGCGAGGTGAGTGCACGCTGCGCCGGCAGCTAGCACGCCGCGCACTACCGCAGTACGGCCTAGATGCTCTACGCGCTAGGCATCGCCGGTGGAGAAAGCACGGGAAAGCACGCGAGAGAGAGGAAGAAGGGGGAGCCAGAGGTAGAAGAAGAGACTGACAGTGGGTCCCGGGTCCACCTGTCAGCCAGAGAGAGCACTGTGCTCTCGGGTGTGACCAACGTATTTTCAGTAATTTAGATATTTAATCAAGTTTTACTGTAACTAAAAGTAGAAATTTCCCGAAGATTTTTCCATGCAACGCCAGTATTCCACAATGTAGTTTTACACCATTTAATTGCCCACTTATTGTAGCCACGTTTTAATTACATGAGTAGGATGGTTATTTTTGTGATGTTACTTTGTGATGGTAGGACTAATATTTTCAAAGCAACCCTTAGCAAATCTCGAGGACAAGATTTTTTTTTCTTAAGGGGGGTAGTGTTGTAACACCCCAAAATTTAACCATGACTTTTTAATTAAAATTTTGCCATGGTAAATTAAATTTTTATTTCTGGATTTATCTTTTGATTTCAGAGCTACTCTTTTCTTTGATATTGTGGAGTTTTTACCCCAAGTGAAAGCTTTACAAAAATTATTGTTGGACTTATATACCCTCTCAAGAAACATTTCTTTTATCAGTGGAATTATTTATATGATTATCTTCCCTGAGCTCTAATTCTTTTAAAAATGAATTTTTATAAGATTTAGGGTCCCATTTGCACTACAACCCTTTTAAATACTCCTTTAAAAATTCCACCAAAATTTGGGGATGACATGTGAGGTTCCTAAATCACATTTATGAAAAAAATAATCTCTTAGTCATTTCGGGATTTCGAGCCCCACCTCAAGTTTTTAAATCTGGATCAGTTTGTGGTTTGCATTCCAACCTATTTAAATATTTCTTTAAAAATTGCATAAAAAATTGGAGATGTCAGTAGATGCATATAATTCATTTTTATGCAAAAACTCATGAATGTTCTTTGGAAAATTTGAGCAAATCATACTCTTTTGCTCTCTGGCCCACTTGGGTGTTTTCTACTGCAACCATATTTTAACTTGCCCTTTTACCCATGATTCCTTCTCCTACTTATAGACCACCCTACAAAACCCTTAAGTCCAGGAGATTGGACCCATTGAAATATTTTTGGCCCATGCAATGATAGCCTTAATTTCTGCCCAGATTTGGTTTTCTCAAAATCTTGCACTAACAAGTTTCTAGTTTTGCCCAGCTAACCTAGCCACCCTCTCTATCATCTAAAGAGACTAGGATCTGGAGTTTTTGGCCACCCCAAGAGTTGCCTAGATACCCTTAGCATTCTGTCGAACACCTTGAGTGCATGAACATAATTGGCATGAACCTTAGTTTGCATTCTGAACCTACTTGATTTGCCAAACCAGCATGTCCACTAAGCCCCTAGATACCTCTAACCTAGACCTGTTAATCTCCAGCCTCATCCAAGCCCTCTAACACGCGCTGGCTTTGTGTCGAGCACTTAGCGTGCGTGCGCTGGGCGCGCCCAGAGCGCACGTTTTGCACGCGCACGCACCAAGTTGCTGCGTCCCACTGCCTCCTCCCCGCGCTCGTCCTGGTCCCTTCCCACTCACAGCCAACACGCCCGATCCCTCCCTCGCCGCAGAGCCGCCCTGGCCCCCTCCTGGCGCCCCAGAGCGCCACCACCGCAAGCCGCCGCCGGCCGCAGCAAGCCTCTGCCATGGATGGCACCGCCCGAGCCACTCCAGCGCGCCAGCTGCCCTCTGGAACAGCTCGAGCTCATCCGCGAGCCCGTCCGCTAGCGCACGTCACCGCCACGTCGCCGTGCAGCAACAGAACGGCGGTTCACCGACGATCTTATCCCCGGCCGTCGCGGAACCGACTTAGATATGCTATAAAAGGAGCCCCCCGAGCCCGTCCAGACCTCAGGCGACCTCAAGCCATTCCTCCAAAGCCCCCACGGCCAGCAATCAACAGCGGGAAGCCTTCTTCCTCGTCTCCGATCAGTTCAGCCGCCGCTATGCTCCGGTGCCGTGCGGCGCAAGTAGAGCCTCCCCCGTCCATCTAGTGCTTCCATCCTCCTCCCCTCGACCGTGCGGAGCTGCCCAGCCTCTCTGCTTCGATCAGGAGCCATCATAGCCCAAGCCCCCAACCCACCAGAAGTTGCCGTCCGCCGCAAAGCTCGCCACCGGCGACTCCCTTCGTCCCCGCCACCCTCTCGACCACTTGGAGGATTGCCCTGGGCTGGCGGATCCATCCCTGCCCTTGGAACCCCGTGGGGAGCCGCTGTTCGCTGGCGTTGATCGCCGGAGCCCCGCCTCCGCTCGGACAGAGGAGGAAGGAGGCGGGCGACTGGTCAAACCTGACCAGTGGGCCCAAGGCACCCACTATCAGTGACCCACGCGCCGGTCCACGCTGGCATAAGTGGAAACGTAAACCCAGAGTACGCTTTCCCCCTCGAACCATTTTTTTTTCTTTTTCTTTTTCTTTTATTTTAAAGAAAACAGAATTTGACTAAACTTTGACTGGCTGTAACTTTTTAAATATAAGTCCAAATGATTTGATTCTTTTTCTGTTGTTTCTCAAATTTTGTCTAGTTTACTTTCATATTTATTTGAAAATTTTCTAGATAACTTTTTTACTGTTTTGAAACTATGTATTAAATTCAAATTTTCTTGAAATAGGATAGGGAGAGAGGAGAAAACTTTCAAAAGTTTTGGAATGCACCCTGCCTCTCCACAACTTGAAGGCAAGCATTCTGAACCCTGGCATAATATTGTTGTGTGTTGATCGATACGGTTACAACACCACCTTAACAAGAAGTATTCGTTATTTTATGTGATGATATGATCATACTCATGAGTGCATAATGAATGTTCCTTGCTGTTGGTACTTGATATGTTTGTGATAGTAATCACCCTCGTATGCCATTTATGCCTATCGGGAGGAATTCGGGAAAGCATCTGTCTTGGGTAGACACGAGCTTGTCTCTAGTCCTTCGTCAAGACGGTTGTGTCCGGTATGGCATAGTGAGGTATGATGAGTGGTGGTTCTGTCTGTTGGTTGAAACATATTTGTTATGCTAATCATGCAGGGAATACTTAAACCTCCTGAGTCGGCCGTAGATTGAGTCTTCTTCCAGTAACCCCCATGCTTGTTTCGTACTACCAATTGTCCCTGCCATAGGTAGGGTACGGTTCAGTAAGTTGTCAACCCCTTTCTAGCACACACACCATACAGAGAGGCCATGGTGGAAGATACTGGCTGCATCCGGTAGGCATGCCACCTGGTCCTGGGGCATGGGTATTTCCGGTTGTAGCCGAGGGGGTAGCTCCCCTAGTTTGTGCGCGTTATAAATTTTGTGATCCCAAGCTAATCGAGGTTGTAGCCTACCCACTTAGAGTTTTGCTTAATGAGTGTCATGGGTGATTCCAGACACCGGTAAGTCAGGCTGGTGTGTGCGGTCAGGTGTGTTTTCACTTAAAAGACCGTAGACGGAATTAGTCCCGATGGACTAACGGAATCCGTTACTAGTGGGTAAAGAGTACACCCTCTGCAGAGATTAAATCTATTCGAATAGCCGTGTCCATGGTTAAGGACTATAGTCTGGGATGGGTCAAGTGTCGGTCTTAGTGTCGGTCTTCGGAGGAAAAATTGCTAAACCAGAACATTGATTATGACCTGTGACATATGATGATTATGATTATTATTATTGTGGACTAACCATTTACATTACTTGAATTATTGGGTTTCCTGGGACGGTTCTACCTCCTGGATATTCACTGTGATTATTATCTTATAAGCCCTTTATGTGGTGTCGCTCAGACGCCCGACTGTGGCATGCTTGTTATTTATATTACTTATAAGCCCTTTATGTGGTGTCGCTCAGACGCCCGACTGTGGCATGCTTGTTATTTAAATTATTTATAAGCCCTTTATGTGGTGTCACTCAGACGCTCGACTGTGGCATGGTTGTCATTTAAATTAATTATAAGCCCTTTATGTGGTGTCGCTCAGACGCCCGACTGTGGCATGCTTGTTATTTAATTACTTATAAGCCCTTTATGTGGTGTCGCTCAGACGCCTGACTGAGGCATGCTTTAAACTATTATCCTTTCAAGGCATCGCTTCAGACACCCGATCGGTGCGTTCTATTCCTACTCCATTATTACATATTCATGTTGTATATGAATAACCTGCTTGCGTGCATCATGGATTTTATTTTGTGACTGACATTGTGGTCATGAAATATTTCAGAGCATGATTATCATTCATTATATTATACCTATGTTCATAATGTTTGCGAGTACACTCAAAAGTACTCATTGGCTTGTCCCTGGCTATTGTCTTGGCCAGATTTCTTGCACGGAGAGGAGCATTGCGATGACAACCCTGGAGCCTACGCAAAGATGATAGCAGCCTCGCGAAGATAGGAGTTATCCTGGTCAGCTGTTCCTGTGGGAAATGGAGTCCCATAGACGCTGATGAACCACAATTCGCTTCCGCCATCAACCGCTAGAAACCATTGGTTGTACTCATAGGCCAATGGTCTTGTACTACATACTTTGTATGTTGCTTGGAGTTTCTGTATCAAGTTGGTGTCTCATCAGCTAATAGTAATCCTAGGGCTGGTGAGCACAAGGGCCATTTTCTGGGAAATTAATATCCCGAAAATCCAGTCCTGACAGTTAACCATTAAATAGATTTTCATATGACTAAAAAGGGACAACCACCATATGTTCGCGATGGTTAATGCGCTAGGCATGAACGTGCTATATGAATGGACATTGTCAAATCATGAATGTTATGCAACACATATGTTAGCATAGATGAAGTGCAGGCCTCCCTGAGTACACCGACGTCGAAGACAGCGAGGAGGACTTTTATTTCTACATTTTGTAGTCTTCTTTTATTTCTACATTTTGTAGTACTCATGTGTTGTGATGCTATGTAATAGATATGTTGGAATTCTTAATCAGGGATTTTCTCTATGGAGATGTAATTAATAGATCTTTTATGTAAATGTAAGAGTTCTGGAAATAAAGTATCTGCAATGTTTGATCCCATTTTTATTGTATGCATTTATGCATTTAAATTTCACTCTGTATCAATGACGTGGACGTGTGTTTCACGCTCGCCATTTTCCCGTCATCAACGCGTGCCCCCAAATAGCTAGGTCTGGCATCTCACCGTACCATAACAAAAAACCGAAAGGAGTACATCAACCCCCCCTCCCCCCTTTGCTTCCGATCAAATGTGGACCGAGTGTGGGCTGACAGATGTTTTCTTCTGGCGTTAGATGGGTGACACCACTTACCAACCACAACTGCGGGTGCGTGATGTGTGTGTGTGTGTGCGTGCGTGCGTGTGTGCCCGCGGGTGTGTGTGTGTGTGAAAACGATGTGCATGCTATGATATTTAAATAACCAAAACACAAATTTGATGTGGCACATGTTCATTGCAAATTAACCGGGCATCCCCGACCCCACGGAGGTTCATCTAGTACGAAGTAGTATTGTGCACCCCCCCACACACACACTTTGAGTCAGTGGGATGGGGCATCTCACCGAGGTGTATTGTAAGACTGACCAAGAAGAATCACCACCTTGGTCGTATAACCTCTCTTGTTTGTTGGGTCAAAGTCATGCATTGACGTTCCACATGCGACCCCACAAAATAGGCTAGCTTGTCACTGATAACCACGCGAGGGAGTGCTTGAAGACAACCACTGCGTGCATGTGGCCCAAACATATGGATGAAGTGTCATGTGGTGTTTGAATATACCCAATGCACAACATTGATTCATGTGTATGTGAGCCCTCAAACTTAGGTCTCGAATCTCACCATGATCGATGTACGACTATACGGTAATGCAAACCAAGAGAACAAGAATCCACCCTGATAAGCTCTCATGTGTTGTTGCTCAAAGTGATGGAGACGTCCACGCGGGCCCACGAATATATAGGCCGTCGATGATAACCAAGCAAGGGAGAGTGTCCAAAGAAAACCACTGCAGGTATGTTCCCCAAACATTTGTATGGACATCCGTGATGCATGCATATATGTTTGAATACCAAAAGCACAACATTTTGATGTGGTGCATGCATAAAAAACGCACAGTCCCCACACAGACCTGGTTCATGATGCATCGCGTGCCCCCCACCACTTCGACCCGGCGGGAGGTATTCGTGCGTACACATGCGCGCGAAGTATAGTTGCATGTATCGAACCATATAAGACGAACCAAAATTTAATACCCTCCTAATTATAAGTCAAATACCTCTATCATTGTTGGTCGAAGTGATTGACCAAGCGGGCACACAGAGATGGACAAAGCATCTCGCCGATAACCCCGTGAGTGACTGCTAGAGGACAACTGAGGGAGTCCTAGATTAGGGGGTGTCCGGATAGCCGGACTATGACCTTTGGCCGGACTCCCGGACTATGAAGATACAAGATTGAAGACTTCGCCCCGTGTCCAGATAGGACTTTCCTTGGCGTGGAAGGCAAGCTTGGCGATACGATATGTAGATCTCCTCCCATTGTAACTGACTCTGTGTAACCCTAGCCCTCTCCGGTGTCTATATAAACCGGAGAGGTTTTGTCCGTAGGACGAACAACAACCATACCATAGCCTAGCTTCTAGGGTTTAGCCTCTCTGATCTCGTGGTAGATCAACTCTTGTACTACCCATATCATCAATATTAATCAAGCAGGAGTAGGGTTTTACCTCCATCGAGAGGGCCCGAACCTGGGTAAAAACATTGTGTCCCTTGTCTCCTGTTACCATCCGCCTAGACGCACAGTTTGGGACCCCCTACCTGAGATCCGCCGGTTTTGACACCGACATTGGTGCTTTCATTGAGAGTTCCTCTGTGTCGTCACCTTTAGGCCCGATGGCTTCTTCGATCATCAACAACGATGCGGTCCAGGGTGAGACCTTTCTCCCCGGACAGATCTTCGTATTCGGCGGCTTTGCACTGCGGGCCAATTCGCTTGGCCATCTGGAGCAGATCGAAAGCTACGCCCCTGGCCATCAGGTCAGATTTGGAAGTTTGAACTACATGGCTGACATCCGCGGGGACTTGATCTTTGACGGATTCAAGCCACAGCCGAGCGCGCCGCACTATCACGATGGGCATGATCTAGCTCTGTCGCCGGACAGTGCCCACAAGGCTGCTCAGGCGTCCGCTCTGACCCTTAGCTCAGAGACGACTGCGCCAATCGGGGACGGATGGTTGGACACCGCCTCGGGGGCTGCAATCTCTACTGCGATCGAGCCGAATACCAGCCTTGTCCTTTGTGAAGCTCGTGACTCCAAGGTGCCAGACTCATTTCCGGACTCCGAATCTTCCGCACCCCTTTCGGTTGAACCCACTTGGGCTCCGATCATGGAGTTCATCGTCGCGGACATCTTTCAGCACTCGCCCTTTGGCGACATCCTGAATTCACTAAAGTCTCTCTCTTTATCAGGAGAGCCCTAGCCGGACTATGGTCAGCAAGGTTGGGATGCGGACGAAGAAGAAATTCGAAACCCACCCACCACCCACTTCGTAGCCACTACCGATGATTTAACCGACATGCTCGACTTCGACTCCGAAGACATCGACGGTATGGACGCCGATGAAGGAGACGACCAAGAACCAGCGCCTATAGGGCACTGGAAAGCCACCTCGTCATATGACATATACATGGTGGACACCCCAAAAGAAGGGAATGCCAATGGAAAAACGGAGGATGACCCCTCCAAGAAGCAGCCTAAGCGCCGACATCAGCGGTGCCATTCTAAATCCCGCCACAACAAAAACAGCGATTCCGGCACCGGAGACAATAACACCCCGGACAGTGCCGAAGACAACCCCCTCTAGCAGGATTCAACACAGTAGGATGGGGAAGCCAGCCCTCATGAGAGAGCGGCAGATACAAAGGTCGAGGACGACAATTATATGCCTCCCTCCGAAGACGAGGCAAGCCTCGACGACGACGAATTTGTCGTGCCTGAGGACCCCGTCGAACAAGAGCGTTTCAAACACAGGCTTATGGCCACGGCAAGCAGCCTCAAGAAAAAATAGCAGCAGCTTAGAGCTGACCAAGATTTGCTAGCCGACAGATGGACTGAAGTCCTGGCGGCCGAAGAGTACAAACTCGAACGCCCCTCCAGGAGCTACCCAAAGCGCAGGCTGCTACCCCAACTAGAGGAGGAAGCAACTAAACCTACATCACTAGCGTATGATGCGGCCGATCGACCACCTCATGGCCGCGACAGAGAGGCCTCCCGGCCATCCATTCAAGCCGCACCCCGACGCTGCTCAAAAAATACCAAGGCACGGGGAAACGCGCCAGACCTGCGAGACATATTGGAGGACAAGGCAAGGCAAACAAGATCGATCTATGGATCGCGTGGGCGCCCCACGACACGTGACGATAACCGTCACGCCGGATACGGCAAATACGGCCAGGCCGAACACAACAGATAAAGCTCATCCGAGCTACGTCGTGATATAGCCCAGTACAGAGGCGCCGCACACCCACTATGCTTCACAGATGAAGTAATGGATCATCAAATCCCCGAGGGTTTTAAACCCGTAAACATCGAATCATACGATGGCACAACAGATCCTGCGGTATGGATCGAGGATTATCTCCTTCAAATCCACATGGCCTGTGGCGATGATCTACACGCTATCAAATACCTCCCGCTCAAGCTTAAAGGACCAGCTCGGCATTGGCTTAACAGCTTGCCAGTTGAGTCAATTGGTTGCTGGGAGGACCTGGAATCCGCATTCCTTGACAACTTCCAGGGAACTTATGTGCGACCACCAGACGCCAATGACGTAAGCCACATAATTCAGCAGCCAGAGGAATCGGCCAGAAAATTCTGGACACGGTTCCTAACCAAGAAAAATCAAATAGTCGACTGTCCAGACGCAGTGGCCCTCGCAGCCTTCAAGCATAACATCCGAGACGAATGGCTTGCCCGACACCTAGGACAGGAAAAGCCGAAATCTATGGCAGCCCTCACGACACTCATGACCCGCTTTTGCGCGGGAGAAGACAGCTGGCTGGCTCGTAGCAATAACATGACCAAGAGCCCTGGTAATTCGGATACCAAGGATAACAATGGCAGGTCGCATCGCAACAAGCACAAACGTCGCATTAACGGCGACAACACTGAGGATACCATAGTTAATGCCGGATTCAGAGGCTCTAAACCCGGTCAGCGGAAAAAGCCATTCAAAAGAAATACTCCGGGCCCGTCCAGTTTAGACCGGATACTCGATCGCTCGTGCCAGATACAGGGCACCCCCGAACAACCAGCCAATCACACCAACAGGGATTGTTGGGTGTTCAAGCAGGCAGGCAAGTTAAGTGCCGAAAACAGAGACAAGGGGCTGCATAGCGATGACGAGGAGGAGCCCCGGCTGCCGAACAACAGAGGACAGAAGGGCTTTCCCCCACAAGTGCGGACGGTGAACATGATATACGCAACCCACATCCCCAAAAGGGAACGGAAGCGTGCACTCAGGGATGTATATGCGTTGGAGCCAGCCGCCCCAAAGTTCAACCCATGGTCCTCCTGCCCGATCACTTTTGATCGAAGGGACCACCCCACTAGCATTCGTCACGGCGGATTCGCCGCATTGGTCCTAGACCCAATCATTGACAGATTTCACCTCACTAGAGTCCTCATGGACGGCGGCAGTAGCCTGAACCTGCTTTATCAGGATACAGTGCAGAAAATGGGCATAGATCCCTCAAGGATTAAACCCACAAAGACGACCTTTAAAGGCGTCATACCAGGTGTAGAGGCCAGCTGTACAGGCTCAGTTACACTCAAAGTGGTCTTCGGATCCCCGGATAATTTCCAAAGTGAGGAGTTAATCTTCGACATAGTCCCGTTCCACAGTGGCTATCACGCCCTGCTCGGACGAACCACATTTGCAAAGTTCAATGCGGTGCCGCACTATGCATATCTCAAGCTCAAGATGCCAGGCCCTCGCGGAGTCATTACGGTCAATGGAAACACCGAACGCTCTCTCCGAACAAAGGAGCACATGGCGGCCCTCGCGGCGGAAGTACAAAGTAGCCTCTCAAGGCAATTCTCAAGTCCGGCTGTTAAGCGTCCGGACACCGTCAAGCACGCCCGGAGTAGCCTACAACAAGACCGTTTGGCACGTTTCGAGCTAGCATAGCAGTGCGGCCCCAACCCCAGCCCTCGCGAGATTGCGAAACCAATACCGCGCGTACATAATTACACTCTGGAAATACCATGGGCATAAGGGGAGGGGCACAACCACGGCATGCCCAGAATGCGGCTCAACCGCACTAGGGGCTTTTGATTTTTGTGATTTTTTTTACTTTCAGGATTCCACTATTCGGAAGACCTGTCCGGCAATACAATCGCCGAACACACGATGCAACAGCCAGGGAGACAACAAGCCACGTCGAATGTCTAGGTGGTCTCTATAATGAGCTAAATACATGTCTTACTTAAAGTCTCGCAGCTTGTCCCTGGAGGGGGACATGTCAAATAATCCCATCTCTTGCCTATCACACTATTTGTATCGTTCTGCTCTCATAGCAACCCTTTAATAAACAATAGATAGCTCTTGTCTATTATTGCATTCATTTATTATGTAAATATGTTCAGTTATGACATTATGCAACCGTACACTTTGGTACGGGCAATACACCAGGGGCTTAAGTACCCCATAATATGGTGTGAGAAGACCGAACACTCTCATGAGTGCGGCACCCCGAACTTATAGCATTATATGCATCGGCTCCGAATCATGTCTTGGGTCAATAGTTGGGTTTGCCTGGCTCCCATGTTTTGGTACCTTACGTTCCGCTATGTCGGCTAAGGTAGCGCTGGGAGAACTACTGCGGTTGTGCCCCAGCTGAGCTGGGTTAACACCTCAGTAGAGAAAGCTAAAACTGACCGTCATGATAGGGCGAGAGACCGGTCGCTGTTCGAGAGGTTTTCCGAGTCTCTAAAGACTCATGCCTCTTAGAGCGGGGAGCTGGCTTTGTCCGGCCTAGGCGTGGATAGCACCCCGAACTTGGTCTTCCGAATACTAGGGGCTTCGCCGAAATTGAAAATTATAGAATTCTATGGCTAAGTGAGAGTGATAAAGCATTATAAGTCCGATTGCCTTGTCCGTTGTGCTGAGCTCCTCCCTCGAAGGACCCAAGAATGGGAACAAGAGTGCTCAGGTTTATCCCAAACACCCCAGCACTCGTGGCATGGGGGTAGAAGTCGATGACTTGCATCTCTCAGATTTAATAAACGGTCGCACAGAAGGTAATATTTTAAATTCAAAAAGCATTGCTTAGCGCATATGAACAAGTTTTCAGCACACAGGATAAACACGAGCGAGTTTACTCAAAAATTACATCCCTGGTACATTCATTCGCCACAAGACGGGCACCCTTCAGGATGCCCTCATAATACATCTCGGGCGTACGATGCTCCTTCCCCTTCTGTGGCCCTTTTGTCACCAGCTTCTCAGCATCCAGCTTGCCCCAGTGCACTTTAGCACGGGCAAAAGCCCTACGGGCGCCTTCGATGCATACAGAGCGCTTGATGACTTCAAGCCGTGGACAAGCGTCCACCAGCCGCCGCACCAGCCCCAAGTAGCTCCCAGGCATGGCCTCCCCAGGCCACAGTCGGCCTATCAGGCCCTTCACGGCCTGTTCGGCTGCCTTATGAAGCTCGACCAGCTGCTTCAGCTAGTCGCTCAGGGGCACCGGGTGTCCGGCCTCAGCATACTGGGACCAGAACACCTTCTCCGTCGAGCTCCCTTCCTCGGCCCGGTAGAATGCGACGGCGTTGGATACACTGCAGGGCAGATCTGTGAATGCTCCTAGAGAGCTTCGGATTCGGGTAAGCAACAGGTAATTTACTTTCACGTGCTTGCTTTGCATAAAGAATGCCTTACCCGCCGCAATCCTTTTCATCGCCTCAATTTCTTGGAGGGCTTTTTGGGCTTTGGCCTTGGCAGATTTGGCGCTTTCAAGTGCCGAGGCAAGCTCGGACTCTCGAGTCTTCTAGTCAAGCTCTAAACTCTCATGTTTTTTCACAAGAGCATTGAGCTCTTGCCGCACCTCCGCCACCTACGCCTCTTGTTTCTCTCGCTCGGTGCGCTCCATGGCCGCATTGTCTTTGGCCTTGGAAAGCGCTTCCTTCAGGGTCGCCACCTCGGTTGTGGCCCCTGTAACATTCACGTTCGTCCTGTCATTATTTGCAACCATGTATTTTTATATATACTTACATAAGGTACTACATACCTTCCTTGTCCTCGAGCTGCTTCTTGGCATGGCCAAGCTCGTTTTCGGACCGCTCGAGGCTCTTCTTCAATGCATCGACCTCCGCAGTCAGTGCGGCAGAGGTCAGCAGCGCAGCCTGCATTCCCATATTAACATATTTATGTTAGACTCATGCGTATATCTTTTTAGATCCTCAGTCCGGCTTTGCATTCCGAACACCAAACTGAGCATCAGGGGTTACTGTCTATGTGGTAACATTTTTACATGTTTTAAATACATACCTCAAAACCTGTTAGAAGGCTGGTACAGGCTTCTGACATCCCGCTCTTGGTGGACTGAACCTTCTGGATCACCGCACTCATAATAGTGTGGTGCTCCTCGTTGATGGAGGCGCCGTTAAGCACCTCCAGCAAATTGTCCGGCGCCTCCGGTTGGACGGAGGCCGACAGCATCGTAGGCTTGCCCTTCTTGCGAGGGGGCCGCCTGCCGGACTCCGGAATCACTGAAGGTTCTGGGGCGGTGTTCGGCCCAGGGCCGGACTTAGATCCCTCTGGGGCTTCATCCCCTTTGGGCCTGGAGTCCGGGAGGTCGCCTTGCGGCGCCTCCAGGACCACCTCCTCCTGGTTTAGCCCCTTTTGGGACTCCACCTCGGCATCGTTCGTAGGGAGAGGGGAGGTAGCAGTCGGGAGTGAAGCGCTATTCACATCAGACGAATCCAGGGAGCCGCTCGACGAATCACCGAGATGATCCTTGGGCGGACTGCATGATTGAATTCGGCCTCAGAAGGTACTGTACAATAGAGAAACGCCATGCGTTATTCTGGTATCCGGATACTTACGATTTTGCCAGGAGCTTGTCCCTGGATGGCCATTCCTCTCCGCTGTCGTCGACGTCGGAGGCGTAGTCCGGAAGAAGGGTCTTCTCCTTCTTGGACCCTCCGGCCTCCCCAGTTGGGGCGGCCTTCCTTTTCTTTCCTCCCCCCGCTGGAGGGGGAGAGGCTTTTTCTTCCTCCTTCTCGTCTTCGGAGGCGGAGTGCGCTTCGGGGTCGTCGGGCGATGAATCCGACACCACCAGGCGCCAGGAACTCTTTCGAGTCCCCGTGGCCTTCTTCTTGGCCTTCTTCTCTGGCACCACGTGAGGTGCCGGGACCAGCAGCTTCGTCAAGCGTGCATCTACTAGGCCTTCGGGCAAAGGGGCCGGACAGTCAAACTGTTCGGACGTCCTCTTCCAGTCCTGTCAAAGGAGCGGGAGTTTAGATCCTGCATAGGGTCAAAATATGAAAATCAAGTGTCCTATAAAGGATAAAAACAAGCTTACTTCGGTGGCTTGGCGCTTTGCGCAGAATTCATGATCCTCGGTGATGGGAGGGGAAACCTCGGAGCTCTTGAATAGCACCTTCCAGGCATCCTCGTGCTTTGTGTCGAAGAGCCTGGACAAAGTCTGGTGCTGGGCCGGGTCGAACTCCCACAAGCTGAAAGCCCGTCATTGACACGGGAGGATCCGGCGGAAGAGTATGACCTGGACTACGTTGACAAGTTTAACCTTCTTGTTCACCAGGTCTTGGACGCAGGTTTGGAGTCCGGTCACCTCTTCTGGATTACCCCACAATAGGCCCGTCTCTTTCCAGGATGTGAGCCGTGTGGGGATGCCAGATTGGAATTCGGGGGCCACTGCCCATTCAGGGTCACGCGGCTCGGTGATGTAGAACCACCCCGATTGCCACCCTTTGATGGCTTCCATGAAGGAGCCCTCGAGCCATGTAACGTTGGGCATCTTGCCCACCATGGCGCCTCCGCACTCCGCTTGCCGGACGCCCACGACCTTTGGCTTTACGCTGAAGATCTTCAGCCATAGGCCAAAGTGAGGCTTGATGCGGAGGAAGGCCTCGCACACGATGATAAACGCCGAGATGTTGAGGATGAAGTTCGGGGCTAGATCATGGAAATCCAGGCCGTAGTAGAACATGAGCCCCCGGACAAATGGGTGAAGTGGGAAGCCCAGTCCGCGGAGGAAATGGGTGAGAAACACTACCCTCTCATGGGGCCTAGGGGTGGGGATGAGTTGCCCCTCATCTGGGAGCTGGTGCGCGATGTCGTTAGACAAGTATCTGGCCTTCCTCAACTTTTTGATGTGCCCCTCCGTGACGGTGGAGGCCATCCATCTACCTCCCGCTCCGGACATGATTGGAGAAGGTTGAGGTGGGAAGTGCAGACTTGGGCGCTGTAGCTCGAGTGCGCGGAAATGGATAAGCAAAGGAGGAAGAAGGCGTAGATTGAAAGGGCGGATCCTTATCCCCTTATATGGGTGGCCAAAACTATGTGCCCCCACCAGCCTAGTAAAACTCGCTTATCTCCCAAGCGCCACGATTAATGGCGCGGTTGGGTTACCCACGCCCGTATTGATGAGAATCCCGGAATAAGGGGACACGATCTCTGCTTTGACAAGACGTGCCAAGGAAACCGCCTCGCTAAACACGCTGAGGTGGGACAGTAAAACGATTCGAATAAAGGCTTGGCTGTGGCATGAAGTCACGCTACGGAATACGTCAGCAGATTAGATTTGTGCGAAAATTATTCTCTCTACGGTGGTATGTGGAACTTATTTTGCAGAGCCGGACACTATCCTTGTGTTCAAACATCTTCTATGAAGTATTCGGAGGAGGAACCCGCCTTGCAATGCCGAAGACAACTTGCGCGCTGGACTCGTCGTCATTGAAGCTTGGTTCAGGGGCTACTGAGGGAGTCCTGGATTAGGGGGTGTCCGGATAGCCAGACTATGACCTTTGGCCGGACTCCCGGACTATGAAGATACAAGATTGAAGACTTCGTCCCGTGTCCGGATAGGACTTTCCTTGGCGTGGAAGGCAAGCTTGGCGATACGATATGTAGATATCCTCCCATTGTAACCGACTCTGTGTAACCCTATCCCTCTCTGGTTTCTATATAAACCGGAGAGGTTTAGTCCGTAGGACGAACACCAATCATACCATAGGCTAGCTTCTAGGGTTTAGCCTCTCTGATCTCGTGGTAGATCAACTCTTTTACTACCCATATCATCAATATTAATCAAGCAGGAGTAGGGTTTTACCTCCATCGAGAGGGCCCGAACCTGGGTAAAAACATCGTGTCCCTTGTCTCCTGTTACCATCCGCCTAGACGCACAGTTCGGGACCCCCTACCCGAGATCCGCCGGTTTTGACACCGACAACAACCGTCATCGCTTTCTTATGGGCAAGCACATGTATGGAGATGTGTGGTTGTGATGTTTGAATACCTAATATATATGCAGAACTTTGATGTGGCACCCGCCTCGGAAACCTTCAAGTCCCCCACACACGAACAAAGGTTCTTGACACGTAATATATATATGTTGCCCCCCTCCCCTGTTCGACACGTAATATATACTCCTACGTATGTACCGTAACACAACCCCAAAATAATCCTTCTTGTTCATCAAATTACCTTTCTCGTTGTGTCATATATTAGATGGACGAAGGCCTCGCGGGCCCATGGAGGGAAGAGTCATAGGAGAATGAGTGACAACCATCGTCTGCACGTGGCCCAATGTGTTGGTGATGTTTTTAATACCCAATATGCACAACTTCTTTGTGACACCTGCCTCGGAAACCAAAAAGTCCCCACATAGAGCGAGATCGATTCATGACGTGTGTGTAGTATATATGTGCTGCCCTGGCCCCCTCCTCCCCTCTTCGACATGTACTATATACTCCTAGTGCAACACAACCCAAAAAAACCCCCTCCTTGCTGGGTCAAAGTGATGGAGGACAACCTCGCGGGCCCATGAATGGAAGCGCCGGACGCGAGTGAGTGTCCTATATGACGCGTAGTATTGCCCCCGACCACTCTCTTCAACGTGTACTATATATATGCTCCTACCGTACGTATAACAAAAACCAAAATATGACCATCCTTGTTGGTCAAATTAACCTCTCTCATCGCATGTCATAGTGCTGGACAGCGATCTCGCGGGCCCACACGGGTGAGTGTCCTAGGACCACCACGTGCATGTGGCCCAAAGATGCATGTCAAACTTTTTCTGCAACAAACATGCGACCAAAGGAGTTTAGTGTTGAAAAATGGAAAAAATAGATAACATCTATTCATTTTTTATACATTGATTGATTTCTCAGGGATTTAAATGTGCAAAATCAAATTTGATCTACATGAGGCCCGTGATAGTGCACGAAAATGTATTGCAAAATCATATGTGTACGTGTCCCTTGGTGCATGTTTAGTCCCCATGCAAGAAATTTCTAACGTCTGGAATCTTGATTCTAAAATCCAATTAATCCAAAACTAAGTTGAAATTAATGAAACTTATCGTGGTGTCATATGGACACCAATAGACTATGATATTATTATTGTTTTCAAATTTGATACAAGTTTTGATATAATCTTATTACATACAGGAAATTATAAATAATTATCAACCAATATCGCAAATGAACTCTTTATTCGAACCGTGTTTGTTAGACCAACAATGTAAGTACCGTGCTTTGTTTAAGCAATAAAGCGGAAGAAGTAATCATCAAAAAGGAAAAATCAATATAACACGTGCCGCACATGCATCTCGTGTGCCATACGAGCATGAGCGAGTTGACAAGACACATACTAGAAGGCAGACCGGGAGGCCGAGACATGCGCGTGTTCGCTACGCACTCACCATGGGGCGTGCTAGTAGCTGTGTGAAATGATGGTAGGCGTGCGAGCAGCGCGCCATGCAGGCTCACCGGGAGGCAAGTCAGCCCTTTGACCGTCGCCCACCTCACCCCCACTGCTCCATATTAATGGCACGCCCGCCTTGTTCCATGAAATGATGGTATAGGAAAGCCACAAGTCCGCCACACAGGCTCACCGGGAAGCGAGACAGCCTTTGACCACCGCCCACCTCGCTCCCACTGGTCCGTATTAATGGCGCGCCCGAGCGGCCGCACCCCCCATCCTCGCCACACACATAATCCTCTCTCTCCACCCGCATCCTCAACGCTACTCTCAGTCCTCAAAGCCGGCATCCCCATCCTCGCCACACACACAATCCTCTCTCTCCGCCCACATCCTCGACGCCGCTCTCAGTCCTCAAACCCGTCAGTGTATGAGGTGAAGGAAATATGCCCTAGAGGCAATAATAAAGTTGTTATTTATATTTCCTTATATCATGATAAATGTTTATTATTCATGCTAGAATTGTATTAATCGGAAACTTAGTACATGTATGAATACATAGACAAGACAGAGTGTCCCTAGTATGCCTCTACTTGACTAGCTCGTTAATCAAAGATGGTTATGTTTCCTGATCATAGACATGTGTTGTCATTTGATGAACGGGATCACATCATTAGAGAATGATGTGATGGACAAGACCCATCTGTTAGCTTAGCATTATGATCGTTGAGTTTTACTGCTATTGCTTTCTTCATGACCTATACATGTTCCTCTGACTATGAGATTATGCAACTCTCGAATACCGGAGGAACACCTTGTGTGCTATCAAACGTCACAATGTAACTGGGTGATTATAAAGATGCTCTATAGGTGTCTCCGAAGGTGTTTGTTGGGTTGGCATAGATCAAGATTAGGATTTGTCACTCCAATTGTCGGAGAGGTATCTCTGGGCCCTCTCGGTAATGCACATCATTATAAGCCTTGCAAGCAATGTGACTAATGAGTTAGTTGCGGGATGATGCATTACATAATGAGTAAAGAGACTTGCCGGTAACAATATTGAACTAGGTATGATGATACCGACGATCGAATCTCGGGCAAGTAACATACCGATGACAAAGGGAACAACATATGTTGTTGTTATGCGGTTTGACCGAAGATCTTCGTAGAATATGTAGGAACCAATATGAGCATCCAGGTTCTGCTATTGGTTATTTACCGAAGATGAGTCTTGGTCATGTCTACATAGTTCTCGAACCCGTAGGGTCCGCATGCTTAACGTTAGATGACGGCCGGTATTATGAGTTTATGTGTTTTGATGTACCGAAGGTTGTCCGGAGTCCCGGATGTGATCACTGACATGACGAGGAGTCTCGAAATGGTCGAGACATAAAGATTGAATATTGGAAGGCTATGTTTGGACATCGGAATGGTTCAGGGTGAGTTCAGGCATTTACCGGAGTACCGGGGGGTTACTGGAACCTCCTGGTGAGTTATTGGGCCTTAATGGGCCATGGTGGAGAGAGAGAGAGGAGCGTCTAGGGCAGGCCGCACGCCCCCTCCCACTTGGGTCCGAATTGGACTATGGAATGGGGGGTCGGCGCCCCCCCTTTCCTTCTTCCTCTCTCCTCCTTCCCTCTTCTCCTACTCCAACTAGGGAAAGGGGGAATCCTACTCCCACCGGGAGTAGGACTCCCCCCTTGGGCGCGCCATGAGAGGGACGGCCCTCCCCTCCTCCACTCCTTTATATACGGGGGAGGGGGCACCCCATAGACACACAAGTTGATTGTTTAGCCGCATGCGGTTCCCCCCTCCACAGTTTTCCACCTCGGTCATATTGTTGTAGTGCTTAGGCGAAGCCCTGCGGCTGTAACTTCATCATCATCATCATCACACCTTCATGCTAATGAAACTCTCCCTCGACCTCAGCTAGATCTAGAGTTCATGGGACGTCACCGAGCTGAACTTGTGCAGATCGCGGAGGTGTCGTACCTTTGGTGCTAGGATCGGTCGGATCGTGAAGACGCACGACTACATGAACCGCATTGTCATAACACTTCCGCTTTCGGTCTACGAGGGTACATGGACAACACTCACCCCTCTCGTTTCTATGCATCACCTAGATAGATCTTGCGTGATCGTAGGAATTTTTTTGAAATTACTGCGTTCCCCAACATGAGGATGCCGCCGAAGCGCCCCATCGGAGGGAGTGGCGACGCCGGGGCTGCTGAAACACCGGAGCACGACATGAATATGGAGACAGAGGTTTTCGACGCTGCTGACGAGGTGGAGAACGAGGCTGCCAACAAGCGGAGGCGGGTCGATAAAGAACCGCAAGCGACTCCACCAGGCCTAGACTTCATCGGCAGCCTCCCCGATGATTGACAGTCATCATATCCCTCCTCCCAATAAAATATGGGGCAAGGACAACCGCCCTTTCCCGGCGATGGTGCCCCCTATGGCTCTCCACCCCTCTCGACCTCCTCGATGCCCACGAGCTCTGCCATTGCTATCGCAAAATCTTGGATGCGTTCTCCCAGATCCTCGGCAGTCACCATATGGCCCAATCAGAGGCCTTATCACGGGGAAGTTTCGTTCCAATGGCAAGGACCGAGCCAAGATTGACGAGTGGTTCTGATCCCCCGCCCTAGATATGCTCGAGGAGCTCAGTTTTAATGATGGGCATATGTGCTTGCTGCCAACATCCACGCTCCGCTTCGCGCTCGCGCTACGCCTCGCCAAGTTCATGAACTGCCATCCCCCCTTAATGACGCACCCGCTCTTTTTCTACCACGAATGAAGCACCTCGAGCTTGCCACCATCTGCATCCCAAAGGATGACATGGAGCGCCTGCTCTGCAGCTGTACTGCACTCGAGTTCCTTCATCTTCAGGCAATGAATTGGTCAAGTAGCTTCCACATCACCTCCAGGACTCTCCTATTTATGTGTGTTGCTGGTGTTGCAATGAGAGATCACAAAAGGCAGACCCCAATATGCTCATTGAGGACACATGTTCACTTAAGAAATTACTTGTAGTTGATCAACAAGGTCCAACAAGAATCAATGTCATTTCTGCGCCAAAATTGACAGTGGTGGGCTACTCGTCTGTCAAATACTACTACTTTCAGGTACAACGGTCGCCTTCTACCTCTCTTTCTTGATATCAACATTATTTCTTGTTTTGAAGATATATGTTCGTCTGTCATCCAGCAAAGCTTCCCTGATATTCTGCGCATAGTGAAGGTCTTGGCGCTAGAATCTGTCGGCCCCAACTTGGACCAAGTTGTTAGTTTCCGGAGATGCTTTTCGTGCCTGAAGAAGCTGTATATCGAGGTGATGTTCCTTTCTTGTCAAATGTTAACTATAAGGGAGTTCAAGTGTTTGCACCTTTCCCAAGTTTACAATGACAATATACTACGATCTCTGAAGGAATTTTGGAGGATTTCAGGACATACACCCCCACCCCATATTGGTTGCTTGATTCATATGGTTACAACCCATAAGCATTTCTCCTTTGGATTCATCTGTACTAGTTTTCTTAGGGAATTTTTCATCCACTACAACCTCTTGTGAAGAAGGCTACATTTTTCTAGATTGCAATCAAATGCCCATGTTAATCATGTTAGATCAAAGATGGCACGTTGGTGGATATTACAAATCCTGCAAACCAAATAGGCGTATAGTAGTGTTCAAAACTGCATGTAGGCACTAGCACATTCACTTCTTTTTGCAGGTAATAATAGGCCCGGAGGTGGATAATGTTTATAGTGACAATCACATCGAATGCCTGGATCTGCATCTCTCAAAAATTACTTTGAACTTCTACTGGGGGACCTTACCGGAGATTACATTCGCTAGGTTCTTTCTTGCCAGAGAAAGGGTGCTGAAGGTACTGAGGTTGAACATGCATTTAATTAGGAAAGATGAATGGTTTGTTGATCAGATCCGGCAGCTACTTCTGAATGGAAGAGGCTCCAAAAAAGCAAAACTTTGTATTGGAAGAGCATATGATGGAGTAATTGGAAGTCATTGTGTCAACCCCATACATGACTTGTCAGTGGCTGATCCCTTTGCAGAAATGACGAGGTTTCGAAAGTGGCCTTACTAATTTAATTTTTAGTTTAAACCTCTCTTATGTCCATGTTCAGCTGATCAACACGAACATTTGCAGCTGAATGAGCTGAATTTCATTTCTAATATCAGTTTGAACCTTGTAATCTCTGAATTTGAGCCATGTAACTCTAGAATTTGAACCTTGTAATATTTCAGGCTTTTGTGGTACAACCGTTGAAATGGCATCGTATCAGAATCATAGATTGGTAGTACTATTTTGACCTTAATATGCAATAGACTTAGATTTTATTAACCATTCACGACCAGGGATCCTGCCAGAAGCAGAGCAATGGCAAACATCATCGCAACAAGATGTAGATGATTAGATGCTCATTTCTCCTTGTTTAGTATGCATGTAATTGCTTACTTTGGTGTGTGGAAATGTTATGTGTGTAGTCACTTATGTAATTGTATGCTTAATTTGGTTATGCAATGCTTTTCTTATAAGTATATATGTTGATGTTCTGCAGATTGAGCATATCACATCACACCGGACGACATTAGGTAACCCGTCAGTGATGAATTCATCGATCGCAGACAGTTGTATACCAGCAAGCATTTGCCCACAACACACATGCCTTACACTACAAAAAAAGACACATCTGTGAAATTTTGGGCCGAACGAAAATAAATTATGTCATGCTTATGACACTTCTATGACGATAATTGTGACAAAACCCGGTATCATCATAGATGTGGTGGGCTCCTACTTCTATGACAAAAAATCATGACAAAAAATGGGCTTTTTGTCCCAGGCGGGCCAGAGACGCGGCTACATGACATACTTTGGGCCGTCCATGATGCAAAAACCATGGTAGAAACAAGGGCGAGGAAAATATCGAGGAGTTCCCGGTTACGGTGGGTGGTCGGGGCTAAGTGATGCACAGAGGGATTGCACGTTTCTCTCGTACACGTACGCGTGTGGGTGCGAGGCGTTGGGCTCTAATTAAACCTGTGTGAGGCGTTCGTCTACTGAACCTGAGCGATTACACTGTAGGCTACGCGTTATTGAACCAGATCGATCCCTGGCTGTTAACTTAACCCGATCGAGCGATTCCTTCACTACTGCTGCCAACTGAAGCTGATCGAACTACTGCCTCTTGATGAACAGTGAGCGTTGTTAGGGGTTGGATGAACAATTCCTGGTGGGTGTTGGATGAACAGTACCCCGTGGTAGTAGAGGCCGTTGCCGCTGGATGAACAGTACCCGGATCGAGCCGGTTCGGGGTGGATGAACAGGACCCCATGGAGGGCTGGATGAACAACAACCGGTGGAGGGTTGGTTGAACAGTAGCCGGTGGAGGGCTGGATGAACAGTAGCCCGTGGAGGGGTTGTTGAACAGGACCCCATGGAGAGGGCTGGTTGAACAGTAGCCAGTGGAGGCTGGATGAACAAGAGCCCGTGGATGAATAGTAGCTGGTCGAGGCAGGAGGGAGACGCCGTGGATGAATAGTCACAGGTGGAGGATGGAGGAGGTCGACAGTGGATGAACAGTAGCCCGTGGAGGCTGGAGCGTGGCGATAGGCGGTGGATGAACAATAGCCCTTGGAGTCCCGTTTTGCGGTACGCCGCACCCCTCCCGATGAAGAGGACCCCCGTTTCGACTGTAGGAGGTCGAAGAGAAGTCCGTTTCCTTTGTTTTGCAGTATGCTAGACCCCTCCCGATGAACAGGATCCCGTTTCGACCATAGGCACTCGAACACAAGGTCGCTTCCTCCATTCTGCGTACGCCATGCCTCGTTTCGGCTGTTCTGTCCAAGCCGGTTGGCTCCCAATGAACACGACACATTCCATTGCCTCCCGATGAACACGAAAATGCAATTTCTCCATTCCGACCTAGCTAGTTGGCTACCGATGAACAGGACGCCATCGCTGCTCTCCGCTGCCTCTCCATGTATAGGAGCCCTGGCCGTATGTATGCGTGAGTAGGCGTTCGAGACCCCACCCATATGTACATACGTGGTCGTATTTACTTTATTGCACCCTGGTTGTACATACGTGTGCACGATATAGACAGGACTGTGTGACATGCTACGTCCGCGCCTCTACTACGACACGTGCCCTTCCTTACTCGGCCATGGTTCATCGCTGCAGCCTGCAGACAGACCAAAATACCAGTATGTATGTACACATTTGTGACCACATAGACAACGTTACATACGCTTTAACCGGGTGGGTCCCAACTGTCAGGGAGGTAAGGAGGCACTTCCTTGCGTGCGAAGATATAGCTGGTGGGTCGTAGCTATCAGGAGGAGAATCATATTTTTTGCCCGTAATATGGACGCACTTCCTTGCGTGCGAAGATGTAGATGGTGGGTCCCAGCAGTCAGGGGGAAACGTTTTTTTTTCGCGAAATATGGTGGCCCGTCCAGTGGGTCCCTGCTGTCAGGTGGAGGAATCATTATTTTGCGCGTAATAAGGAGGCACTTCCTTGTTGCAGCCGTGGACCGAGTTGTCAGCCTCTCCACGTACAATACTCTTCTGATGGAAGTCGTTCCTTGACCACATTGACCATGGTGCGTCGATAGCACCAAGGCGGTGGATGACAACAAGGCCTAGGAAGGGGACTACACAGAGCCGGGAAAGATGCGGCTGTGGATGCCCACGCGGAGAGGAGTACGAGGGTTGACTGGTTCGGCTGCGGTTTGAGGCTGCCGTCGCTACATAATAACAGGGGTTGTGGGTGAGTAGAGGGATGTCCTGGCCAGAGGTTTGAGTAGGGTGGGGCGATCAGGCCTGCACAACACCAGAGCCGGCCACGGCAGGCAGGAGCAGGCGGCACGACCAACACTAGTTTGGGCGGCTGGAGCAAGAAGCCCAGAGGTTGAAGAAGCACTACAACCATTGGATGGACATCGTACGGTCACTAAAGATAGAATCGTTCATATTGACTAAGTTTACAAAGCCCTCCCTCCGTGTCAGTAGGCCCACAAGTCAGTCTCCAACTATGGTGGGTCCTAGATAGTAGGGGGTATTCATTTTTTGTGTGCATTGACCACGCCGCGCCGAGCGCATCCAAGGTGGTGGACAACGACGAGGCCCCGGACTGAAACGAGCCGGAGATGGGAAGACGCGGGAGTGGAGTCACAGACGGAGAGGTGTATGAGGGTTAACTGGTTCTGGTGCGGTGTGGTTCAGAAGTCGGTGGAGAAGAACAGGAGATGTGGAGGGATGGCCTGGCCGACGATGGGGTAGCGCTTCACAACGAACCATGCTAAGCAGAGCCGCTAGCAGCAAGAGGCGGGAGTAGGTGGTCCTGGCGGCGCTGGAGGAAGAAGACGAGAGATTGAAGATGGATGTCGGTCGTTAAATGTAAATCCAATGGTTATCGATGTCAGAATCATTTGTTGACTAAGTTGACAATGACTTGCATTGGCTTCGACCTATTGGCCCACATTTCAGCCTCCAAAAATGTGGCATATATTCAACCCATTTTTTCAGAATATATAGTCCATTTGATATTTTTTTGAGAATTACAATCCATTTGCTGGGCTGGGTGAAAAAATAATGTAGCGTCCATGCGACCCATTTTTTTAAACTACAACCCATTTTCACTTTCCCGAAATACACGAATTTGCTGGCTGGCTGAACAAATAATGTAGCGTCCATGCGGTCCATTTATTTTCTTCCTAAAGAATTACAGCCCATTTGCACTTTCTCAAAATACACGATTCTGCTGGGCTGGTTCTAATTATAATGTTGGGTTGGGCGCAACAATGTTATCAAAAAATTAACAGGGGCTCGGCATTTTGTTATAAATATATTTCAATAATAAGTGCTTTAAATTACATTGGTCCTTAAATCTTACCAAGCTTTTGTACACAATCACCAGGATTTTCGTTGCCTTAATGTAAAAAATCCAGGATTTTATCGTTAAAAAATTATTTTTATAAGTTAATAAGATGTGGGATATTGTTTTTTTTATATATGTAAGTATCTGTTAAATATATGATGACAATAGCAATAATACATAATAACATATAAAATAATATAAATATATATAATATAGTTAGAAGGGAAACATAAGTTGGACCTCGCGTTCCTATTCTTATATAGAAAATAGAACATACCTCTGTGTTTCCTTCAAAAAAGACATAAGTTGGGCTGCGGATGTTTCAGAAAAATAAAACCTAGGATGGGAGGTCCATAGGCCGGTTGATACATGATGGCCCTCAAGAAAATACAAACCGGCATGTCGTGGGTTGCGCATTTAAAAAAAGAAAGCCTAGATGGGGAAGCCCACAGCCCAACTAATACTTGCTGGCTCACTTATAATAAATGATACCTGCGAGCTCCCCGATTTCGTTTTAAATTTATCTCCTTTAGTAACTATACGTTGAAGCACCTCAAAACAAAATGTAACTATGTTGACAAACCCATGGGCCCAACGTGAGTATAGCATTAGGAGGAAGTACTTTTTCAATGAGGCACTTGCTTGCGTATGGCCATGTATAGTCCTCTCTAGATTCCTCTCGTTTGTTGAACATGTTCACAACGGCAGACAGTGGTGCCGCGGCGAGCACACAAAGGCGGAGGACGAGAACGAACCACCAGAGCCGGGGAAGACATGCTACAGTAATGGTAGATGTTGTGCCTTATTTCTACCTAAACTACTGAACTAGCCAAGTGGCCAAGTAACACTACCCGACCGCTGTTCTGCCCAGGTTCGATTCCACCCGATGCAGTGGAAATATCTCCAATTTTTTTGCCTCTGCCATTATTGACATGTGGGTCCCCATTGTCATCTACGCACACCACGTACAACACTTGCCAAAACTTCGTACCTCGTTTTCTCTATTTTTCGCACACTCGACATTGTGTGGGCATTTTGAAAATAGCATATCTTTTTGACCGTGCATCATATGAGGATGTGTTATTCATGAATGTTGATCAGCATGATGTTAACTGGCTGGTAGTTTCATTTTCAACCATGAATAAAATTTCCGACATGATGTTATCCCTGTTTCAAAAGGGCATGTTAGTATAAATGCTCTACCTCTGAGACTTGCAATTTCTTATCTGAAACTGAAACTTGTAGTTTCTTCTCTGAGAATCACATTGTCTGCACTTTTATATGAAACTACATTTTTAAGTGCTAAAAATAGATCTCTAGAATCCATAAAATACTTCATATGCTCAATACTTCAAATCTGATCAAAAGACATTCATATCTGAAAGTACTCTCAAAATACACAACACATAACACAATTCACAACCTACAAATCCTGACAACCCTAAGCTCCTCCTGAAAATTCACAACCTGCCCGACAATTAGGTGGGGGGCAGTCCCCTCCTATTCCTTGGTGGTAGACAACCGCCCCATGAGACGATGTGAACGGCGAGGGAGAGGATGGCGGGGAAGCATCATCGGGCCAACTGCTTTTCTCCTCTTGCAGTTGGGTTCGCTCGACAAAGACTCCACCAGCTCACTCTGGCATGACACCCTGTAGATGCTCCATCCTTCAATCTCTGGTGGATGCTCCATCTTGGATCGATACTCTCACCACCGCTGCCTCATTATCGGATTCGGTGAATCTGTTTGCTCCATGGCCCAGAGGAGCAGATCTATATACTCCCACACGACTCCCTTCAGGAGTATCGCCGCCTTTTTGCTCTATTGCAGATATTTGGCCATGGATGTCGCCATCGCCGCTAGTTGTTCCTTGTTTTCAAACCAAGACTATATCTCCAACATCCTAGCTAGCTTCACAGGGTCGCCGTCTGCGATCCTCACGTATCGTTTGTACTCCTCCATCGATCTACTTCCCCACAGCACCTTCACTCGCTGGCGGTGGTTTTTGAATGGAAGAGGAGAGGAGCGGCGTTGGTTTTGGATTAAAACGGGAAAGGAGTGGCGCTGGTTTTGGATTGGAATAGGAGAGGAGGGGCGGTGGTTTTGAAATGGAAGAGGAGAGGAGTGGCACTAGATTTAGATTGGAACAGGAGAGGAGCGGTGGTGGTTTAAGAGGAGAGGAGCGGCGCTGGTCTTGGAAGTATTTTTTTGTTTTGCATATTTTGGGTCAAAGTTTAACCACATACTGTATTTGACAAGCAAAATGTGAATGGATGTCACCAAAAATTGTATCATTTTGTTCGTATCTGAATACTTTCAAATTATATTATTTTTTGCAACGTATAACATATATTTTATTGTGAAAATCATGGTCAATTATGACCGAGAACAAAAGGGAGACTAGTTAATGTGGGGTTGCTTTCTTAATTGAAGGGTAAATTGATTTTAATTTTGATCCAGTCACAGCACGCCGGCACTCTCGTCCAATCCTAAATCGCTGCCGCATGCTCCTCTCCCTCTTCTCAATTGCAAAACCACCTCCTCTCCTATCCATCATCTCCATTCCAAAACCACTGTCTCTCCTTTCCCTCTACTCCATTGCAAAACCACCCCTCTCCTCTCCATATTCTCCATTGCAAAACCACTGTCACGCTTGTCCAGATTCTCCATTGCAAGACCACCGTCTCGCCTCTCCCTCTTCTCCATTGCAAAACCACCCCCTCGAGGTGAAAGTCAGACGGAGGTGGTGGGCGTACTGGTCGAAGGTCGAGCATCCAGAGGATAACGAATTGATCGAGTATGATGTGCCATTCGTGAGGGTGCAGAGCCAACCGGAGCCAAGGGATTATTCGTTCTCCTACCACAAGAGGAGGCCGGATGGCACGATGTTGCTTCCTACCGTTCTCCATGGTTCCATCGACGCTCGCCTCATTTCAACAGCGGCGGTAGGGTTTAAGGTTAGCTTCACACTAACCTAATCTTCCATCTGCTCATGCTTACAATCAGTGTGACCGCTAATGAAAATCATGCTTACAATTAGTCTCCTAGTACTACGCCAATCACCCTAAAATAGCTCTAGACCAAAAACAAAGTTGTGACACTGTGTACAAATAAAGAAAAATAGATTGGTGCTTCTTTTAGAAAAGAGTACTCCCTAGAAATGTGCCAATATAAGCTACTAGTATTTGGTTAGAGGATTTGCTGCTGAGAAAGATCCGTCCGCAGAGAGCGCCACACATCCCGCTGGTGGTGGTGGATGCCAATGCTTAGATGGAGCATGGTTGGTGTCGGTAGTTTTTACTTGGCAAACCTCACACTCTTGCCGGTTCCATCCGTACATTTGTGCAGTTCCACCAAAATGCAGCTGAATAACCATGTTTACACAGATAATGAAAAAGTGTGATTACATTATAGTGGCACTAGTTGATGAAACATACACTAATAAATAGAAGAAAATATTGCAATAGTATCATAGTATGTCATGCTGCCAGGGCGAGATGGGCTCTGCGACGCCTCATACGGTAGGCCTCATACTGGAAATCGACCCAATTCTCCCCGATACACCTTCTGCCAGTGATGAACATTAGTGTACATCGATAGTACAAGGAGGGGACTTGAGACATTCCAATCTCTATTTTTGTGCAGATCAACTAAAATTAAGCACCCCAGTTTGCAGAAACACTTAAACATTAACAATGGGACTAGTTGATGAAACATATACTATCAAAGAGAAGCACTTTCTTTATCTACATTGGAAATGAAATGATAGGGATGACACTCGCTCTATTTTAATTGTATTATTACTTCATTTTATCAGTGGCACTAGGGTCGAGCAGGTGGTAAGCGAGGTGTACCGTGCGTCGCAAGGATGGAGGCAGGGGTGCTTAGACTGGGATGCTGAAGCTGGCTCTTTCAGTCCCTATCTCCCCATGATGTTTATGTGGTAGCATTTGGATTGTAATCCTAACTTGGTCGAGCTGGTGCTGCATCCCCCTACCTGCCTAGCTTATGTGGCGAACTTGTCTCCTGCTAGTACTCAGTCCGTTCTAGTAGTAGTTGCATAACTGCCCGTTTACACTGAGATGTTGTCGGATAATGGTTCTCTATGGTTGGGTTTCTTTAATGAAATCAGAGGAAACCCTCTCTTTCGTTATATAAAAAAATGTTGGAAATATGCCCTAGAGGCAATAATAAAATGGTTATTATTGTATTTCCGTGTTCATGATAATTTTCTATTATTCATGCTATAATTGTATTGACCGGAAACCGTAATACATGTGTGAATACATAGACCACAACATGTCCCTAGTGAGCCTCTAGTTGACTAGCTCGTCGATCAACAGATGGTCATGGTTTCTTGACCATGGACATTGGATGTCATTGATAATGAGATCACATCATTAGGAGAATGATGTGATGGACAAGACCCAATCCTAAGCATAGCACAAGATCGTGTAGTTTGTTTGCTAAAAGCTTTTCTAATGTCAAGTATAATTTCCTTAGACCATGAGATTGTGCAACTCCCGGATACCGTAGGAATGCTTTGGGTGTGCCAAATGTCACAACGTAACTGGGTGGCTATAAAGGTGCACTACGGGTATCTCCAAAAGTGTATGTTTGGTTGGCACGAATCGAGACTGGGATTTGTCACTCCATGAGACGGAGAGGTATCTCTGGGCCCACTCGGTAATGCATCATCATAATGAGCTCAATGTGACTAAGTAGTTAGTCACGGGATCATGCATTATGGAACGAGTAAAGTGACTTGCCGGTAATGAGATTGAACGGGGTATTGGGATACCGACGATCGAATCTTGGGCAAGTAACATACCGATTGACAAAGGGAATTGCATACGGGATTGCTTGAATCCTTGACATCGTGGTTCATCCGATGAGATCATCATGGAACATGTGGGAGCCAACATGGGTATCCAGATACCGCTATTGGTTATTGACCGGAGAACCTCTCGGTCATGCCTGCATTGTTCCCGAACCCGTAGTGTCTACACACTTAAGGTTTGGTGACGCTAGAGTTGTTATGGGAAATAGTATGTGGTTACCGAAGGTTGTTCAGAGTCCCGGATGAGATCCCGGACATGACGAGGAGCTACGTAATGGTCCGGAGGTGAAGATCGGTATATTGGACGAAGGGTATTGGAGTCTGGAATTGTTCCGGGGGTACCATGTGATGACCAGCGTGTCCGAAAGGGGTTTCGGAGGCCCTGGCAAGCGTTGGGGGGCCTTACGGGCCAAGGGGAGAGGGCACATCAGCCCACTAAGGGGCTGAGCGACCCTCCCACCCCATCTCACATAACCAGGAGATGTGGGGGCACCACCCCTAGGGCAGCTGCCCCTCCCGGCTTGGGAGGCAAGTTTCCTAGGGGGTGGGGGCGCCAAAACCCATCTATGGTTTCCCCTATGGCCGCCGCCCCTCCCCTAGGGAACCCTAGGGAGCCTCCCCCTCCTCCCTTCCCCCTATATATAGTGAGGTAGAGAGAGGGCAGTCGCACCCTTCCCCTGGCGCAGCCCTCTCCCTCCTCCAACACCTCCTCCTTCTCCGTAGTGCTTGGCGAAGCCCTGCCGGAGAACCACGAGCTCCATCACCCCATGCCATCGTGTTGTCACAGTTTTTCCCTCAACTTATCCTCCCCCCTTGCTGGATCAAGAAGGAGGAGATGTCCCGGGGCTGTACGTGTGTTGAACACGGAGGCACCGTTCTTCGGTGCTTAGATCGGATTCGGCCGCGATCTGAATCACTTCGTGTATGACTCCACCGATCGCGTTCTTGCAACGCTGCCGCTTAGCGATCTTCAAGGGTATGAAGATGCACTCCCTCTCTCTCACGTTGCTAGTCTCTCCATAGATTGATCTTGGTGATGTGTAGAAAATTTTGAATTTCTGCTACGTTCCCCAATAGTGGTATCAGAGCTAGGTCTATTGCATAGATTCTATGCACGAGTAGAACACAAGTTGTTGTGGGCGTTGATTTTGTTCAATATGCTTACCGTTACTAGTCCTATCTTGTTTCGACAGTATTGTGGGATGAAGCGGCCCGGACCGACTTTACACGTACACTTACGTGAGACAGGTTCCACCGACTGACATGCACTTGTTGCATAAGGTGGCTAGCGGGTGTCAGTCTCTCCCACTTTAGTCGGATTGGATTCGATGAAAAGGGTCCTTATGAAGGGTAAATAGCAGGCATATCATGTTGTGGTTCTGGCGTAGGTAAGAAACGTTCTTGCTAGAAACCTATAGCAGCCACGTAAAAACTTGCAACAACAAATTAGAGGACGTCTAACTTGTTTTTGCAGCATATGTCGCGTGATGTGATATGGCCAAAAGGATGTGATGAATGAAATATATGTGATGTATGAGATTGATCATATTCTTGTAATAGGAATCACGACTTGCTTGTCGATGAGTATGACAACCGGCAGGAGCCATAGGAGTTGTCTTTATTTATTGTATGACCTGCGTGTCACTGAATAACGCCATGTAATTACTTTACTTCATTGCTAAACCGTTAGCCATAGTAGTAGAAGTAATAGTTGGCAAGACAACTTTATGGAGACACGATGATGGAGATCATGATGACGGAGATCATGGTGTCATGCCAGTGACGATGATGATCATGGAGCCCCGAAGATGGAGATCAAAAGGAGCAAAATGATATTGGCCATATCATGTCACTATTAGATTGCATGTGATGTTTATCATGTTTATGCATCTTATTTGCTTAGAACGACGGTAGTAAATAAGATGATCCCTCATAATAATTTCAAGAAAGTGTTCCCCCTAACTGTGCACCATTGCGAAAGATTGTTCCTTCGAAGCACCACGTGATGATCGGGTGTGATAGATTCTAACATTCACATACAACGGGTGTAAGCCAGATTTACACACGCGAAACACTTAGGTTGACTTGACGAGCCTAGCATGTACAGACATGGCCTCAGAACATAAGAGACCGAAAGGCCGAACATGAGTCGTATAGTAGATACGATCAACATGAAGATGTTCACCGATGATGACTAGTCCGTCTCACGTGATGATCGGACACGACCTAGTTGACTCGGATCATGTATCACTTAGATGACTAGAGGGATGTCTATCTGAGTGGGAGTTCATCAAATAATGTGATTAGATGAACTTAATTATCATGAACATAGTCAAAAATGTCTTTACAAATTATGTCGTAAGCTCGCGTTTTAGTTCTACTGTTTAGATATGTTCCTAGAGAAAATATAGTTGAAAGTTGATAGTAGCGATTATGCGGACTGGGTCCTTAAACTGAGGATTGTCCTCATTGCTGCGCAGAAGGCTTATGTCCTTAATGCATCGCTCGGTGTGCTGAACCTCGAACATCGTCTGTGGATGTTGCGAACATCTGACATACACGTTTTGATGACTACATGATAGTTCAGTAATGTTAAACGGTTTAGAATTGTGGCACCGTAGATGTTTTTTTGAAACGTCGTGGAACATATGAGATGTTCCAAGGGCTGAAATTGGTATTTCAGGCTCGTGCCCGCGTCAAGAGGTATGAGACCTCCGACGAGTTTCTTAGCCTACAAACTAAGGGAGAAAAGCTCAATCGTTGAGCTTGTACTCAGATTGTCTGGGTACAACAATCACTTGAATCGAGTGGGAGTTAATCTTCCAGATGAGATAGTGATGTTTCTCCAAAGTCCTTGCCACCAAGCTACTAGAGCTTCGTGATGAACTATAACATATCAGGGATAGATATGATGATCCTTGAAATATTCGCGATGTTTGACACCGCGTAAGTAGAAATCAAGAAGGAGCATCAATTGTTGATGGTTAGTGAAACCACTAGTTTCAAGAAGGGCAAGGGCAAGAAGGGATACTTCATGAAACGGCAAATCAGCTGCTGCTCTAGTGAAGAAACCCAAGGTTGAAACCAAACCCGAGACTAAGTGCTTCTGTAATAAGGGGAACGGTCACTAGAGCATAATTACCCTAGATACTTGGTATATAAGAAGGCAGGCAAGGTCGATAGAAGTATATTGGATATACATTATATTAATGTGTACTCTAATAGTACTCCTAGTAGCACCATGGTAATAGATACCGGTTCGGTTGCTAAGTGTTAGTAACTCGAAATAAAAGGCTACGGAATAAACGGAGACTAGCTAAAGGCAAGGTGACGTATGTGTTGGAAGTATTTCCAAGGTTGATGTGATCAAACATTGCACGCTCCCTCTACCATCGGGATCGGTGTTAAACCTAAATAATTGTTATTTGGTGTTTGCGTTGAGCATAGACATGATTGGATTATGTCTATCGCAATACGGTTATTCATTTAAGGAGAATAATGGTTACTCTGTTTATTTGAATAATACCTTCAATAGTCTTGCACCTAAAATGAATGGTTTATTGAATCTCGATCGTAGTGATACACATGTTCATGCCAAAAGATATAAGATAGTAATGATAGTACCACCTACTTGTGGCAGTGCCATGTAAGTCATATTGGTATAAAATCCATGAAGAAGCTCCATGTTGATGGATCTTTGGACTCACTCGTTTTTTGAAAAGTTTGAGACATGCGAACCATGTCTATTGGTATATACGCATGAAGAAACTCCATGCAGATGGATCGTTTGGACTCACTTGATTTTGAATCACTTGAGACATGCAAATCATACCACATGGGCAAGATGACTGAAAAGCCTCGTTTTCAGTAAGATGGAACAAGAAAGCAACTTGTTGGAAGTAACACATTTTGATGTGTGCAGTCCAATGAGTGCTGAGGCATGCAGTGGATATCATTATGTTCTTACTTCACAGATGATTTGAGTAGATGTTGAGTATATTTACTTGATGAAACACAAGTCTGAATTATTGAAAGGTTCAAGTAATTTCAGAGTGAAGTTGAAGATCTTCGTGGCAAGAGGATAAAATGTCTATGATATGATCATAGAGATGAATATCTGAGTTGCGAGTTTGGTACACAATTGAGACACTGTGGAAATTGTTTCACAACTAACACCGCCTGGAACACCATAGTGTGATGGTGTGTCCGAACATCATAGATGCACCCTATTGGATATGGGGCATACCATGATGTCTCTTATAGAATTACCACTATCGTTCATGGGTTAGGCATTAGAGACAACCGCATTCACTTTAAATAGGGCACCACGTAATTCCGTTGAGATGACACCGTATGAACTATGGTTTAGAGAAACCTAAGCTGTCGTTTCTTGAAAGTTTGGGGCTGCGACGCTTATGTGAAAAAGTTTCATCCTGATAAGGTCGAACCCAAAGCGGATAAATACATCTTCATAGGACACCCAAAACAGTTGGGTATACCTCCTATTTCAGATCCAGAAGCAAAAGTGATTGTTTCTAGAAATGGGTCCTTTCTCGAGGAAAGGTTTCTCTTGAAAGAATTGAGTGGGAGGATGGTGGAGACTTGATGAGGTTGTTGAACCATCACTTCAACTAGTGTGTAGTAGGGCACAGGAAGTTGTTCCTGTGGCACCTACACCAATTGAAGTAGAAGCTTATGATAGTGATCATGAAACTTCGGATCAAGTCACTACCAAACCTCGTAGGTCAACAAGGATGCGTACTGCTTTAGAGTGGTACGTAATCCTGTCTTGGAGGTCATGTTGCTAGACAACAATGAACCTACGAGCTATGGAGAAGCGATGGTGGGCCCGGATTCCGATGAATGGCTCGAGGCCATAAAATCCGAGAGAGGATCCATGTATGAAAACAAAGTGTAGACTTTGGCAGAACTACTCAATGGTCGTAAGGCTGTTGAGTACAGATGGATTTTAAAAGGAAGATGGACAATGATGGTAAGTGTCAGCATTAAGATAGCTCGACTTGTCGTTAAGATGTTTTCTGACAAGTTCAAGGAGTTGACTGCGATGCGACTTTCTCACTTGTAGCGATGCTAAAGAGTCTGTTGGAATTATATTAGCAGTTACTGCATGATTTATGAAATCTTGCAGATAGGATGTCAAAATATTGTTTCCTCGATGATATTCTTGAGGAAAGGTTGTATGTGATATAGCCAAAAGGTTTTGTCAATCCTAAAAGATGCTAACAAGTATGCAAAGCTCCAACAATCCTTCTAAGGAATGGAGTAAGCATCTCGGAGTTGGAATATACGCTTTGATGAGAGAATCAAAGATTTTGGGTTTATACAAAGTTTATGAGAAACTTGTATTACCAAAGAAGTGAGTGGGAGCACTATAGAATTTCTGATGAGTATATGTTATTAACATATTGTTGATCAGAAATGATGTAGAATTTCTGGACATCATATAGGGTTATTTGAAAAGTGTTTTTCAATGGAAAACCTGGATTAAGCTACTTGAACATTGAGCATCAAAATCTATAAGGATAGATAAAAAACGCTTAATAGTACTTTCAAATAAATACATACCGTGACAAGATTTTGAAGGAGTTCAAAATAGATCGGCAAAGAAGGAGTTCTTGGCTGTGTTATAAGGTGTGAATATTGAGTAAGACTCAAGACATGACCACGACATAAGAGAGAGAAAGGACAAAGGTCGTCCCCTATGCTTCAGGCATAGGCTCTATAGTATGCTATGCTGTGTACCGCACCTGAAGTGTGCCTTGCCATGAGTCAGTCAAGGGGTACAAGAGTGATCCAGGAATAGATCACAGGACAGCGGTCAAACTTATCCTTAGTAACTAGTGGACTAAGGAATTTTCTCGATTATGGAGGTGGTAAAAGAGTTCGTCATAAAGGGTTACGCCGATGCAAACTTTGACACTAATCCGGATTATTCTGAGTAGTAAACCAGATTCGTATAGTAGAACAGTTATTTGGAATAGCTCAAAATAGAGCGTGGTAGCTGCATCTAGGAGATGACATAGAGATTTGCAAAGCACACACGGATCTGAAAGGTTCAGATCCGTTGACTAATAACCTCTCTCACAAGCGAGATATGATCAAACCCCATGCATGTCGATTCATTACAATCACATAGTGATGTGAACTAGATTATTGACTCTAGTGCAAGTGGGAGACTGTTGGAAATATGCCCTAGAGGCAATAATAAAATGGTTATTATTGTATTTCCTTGTTCATGATAATTGTCTACTATTCATGCTATAATTGTATTGACCGGAAACCGCAATACATGTGTGAATACATAGACTACAACATGTCCCTAGTGAGCCTCTAGTTGACTAGATCATCAATCAACAAATGGTCATGGTTTCCTAACCATGGACATTGGATGTCATTGATAACGGGATCACATCATTAGGAGAATGATGTGATGGACAAGACCCAATTCTAAGCATAGCACAAGATCGTGTAGTTTGTTTGCTAAAAGCTTTTCTAATGTCAAGTATCATTTCCTTAGACCATGAGATTGTGCAACTCCCGGATACCGTAGGAATGCTTTAGGTGTGCCAAATGTCACAACGTAACTGGGTGGCTATAAATGTGCACTACGAGTATCTCCGAAAGTGTCTGTTGGGTTGGCACGAATCGAGACTGGGATTTGTCACTCCGTGAGACGGAGAGGTATCTCTAGGCCCACTCGGCAATGCATCATCATAATGAGCGCAATGTGACTAAGTAGTTAGTCACGGGATCATGCATTACGGAACAAGTAAAGTGACTTGCCGGTAATGAGATTGAACGAGGTATTGGGATACCGATGATCGAATCTCGGGCAAGTAACATACCGATTAACAAAGGGAATTGCATACGGGATTGCTTGAATCCTTGACATCATGGTTCATCCGATGAGATCATCGTGGAACATGTCGGAGCCAACATGGGTATCCAGATCCCGTTGTTGGTTATTGACCGGATAACGTCTCGGTCATGTCTGCATGGTTCTCGAACCCGTAGGGTCTACACACTTAAGGTTCGGTGACGCTAGAGTTGTTATGGGAAATAGTATGTGGTTACTGAAGGTTGTTCGGAGTCCCAGATGAGATCCCGGACATGGCGAGGAGCTCCGGAATGGTCCGGAGGTGAAGATCGGTATATTGGACGAAGGGTATTGGAGTCCGGAATTGTTCCGGGGGTACCAGGTGATGACCAGCGTGTCCGAAAGGGGTTTCGGAGGCCCCGTCAAGCATTGGGGGGCCTTATGGGCCAAGTGGAGAGGTCACATCAGCCAACTAAGGGGCTGAGCGCCCCTCGCACCCCATCTCACATAACCAGGAGATGTGGGGGCGCCACCCCTAGGGCAGCCGCCCCTCCCGGCTTGGGGGGCAAGTTTCCTAGGGGGTGGGGGCTAGGGTTTCCCCTATGGCCGCCGCCCCTCCCACAGGGAACCTTAGGGAGCCTCCCCCTCCTCCCTTCCCCCTATATATAGTGAGGGAGAGAGAGGGCAGCCGCACCCTTCCCCTGGCGCAGCCCTCTCCCTCCTCCAACACCTCCTCCTCCTCCATAGTGCTTGGCGAAGCCCTGCCGGAGAACCACGAGCTCCATCACCACCATCCCGTCGTGCTGTCGGAGTTTTTCCCTCAACTTCTCCTCTCCCCTTGCTGGATCAAGAAGGAGGAGACGTCCCCGGGCTATACGTGTGTTAAACGCGGAGGCACCGTTCTTCGGTGCTTAGATCGGATTCGGCCGCGATCTGAATCGCTTCCTGTACTACTCCACCGACCGCGTTCTTGCAACGCTTCCGCTTAGCGATCTTCAAGGGTATGAAGATGCACTCCCTCTCTCTCACGTTGCTAGTATCTCAATAGATTTATCTTGGTGATGTGTAGAAAGTTTTGAATTTCTGCTACATTCCCCAACAAAAAATCAGTGGCACTAGTGGTACCAAAACATTGCCTCAAATTAATAGTGCCACTAGATTAAGGTGCAAAATAATAACATTACTGCTTTATCATGGCAGTGCCAAAACAGTACACAAGAGCAGACTCAACATGCAGGATCTTTGGCAAATGGTCGGACCAAAAAGGAACATACCTCGTGATGGGAACCATATCTACAGTCAATGCCATCATAGAAGGGATGACACCAGTCACTAACATGGATGATTCAATTCATGGGACCTTTTTGTGAAGTTCACCTAATATGAAGCAATGTCCCATGAGCTAGCAGCTTCTTGTTCATTAGTTGCAATAAAATTGAGCAACATCAAGGTTGGTCGTGAAGCTCGTGGAATGTTCAACTATAATTTGGATATCATTTGTGAAGTTCAACTAAGATCAAGCATGAAATGTATATCTCTGTTTGCACAAAAACGTGGAAAGGAGGGTGACTAACAAGTGATGAAACATAAATCAAATGAAAATAAGCATGTTCTTTCTTTGAATGGTGATCCTACAAGGACAGTAGCAATTTCTAAAGCAACAACATTGCTAATATTAGTGTGGGCATTAGGATTAACTATGACAACCGTTAAATGCGACATTACCTTAATGGTGCCATTGCTTCATTTTACCAGCAACATTACATTAACAGCTGCTAAAGAATTGATATTTGGGCACGAGAGAGTAGGCAGACCAGGACAGTTGCATTTCTAACGAAAAGAAACAACTTATATTATGGGAAATTTAGCAGGACATGAAAAATAGTGCCATTGATTCGTAATACTGGAGGCATTACATTGAAAACAACATTGGTTTACCATGTCCTTACTTTTAACAGTGCGACTGCTAAATTTTACCGGTGGCATTACATAAGAGGGGCTCGGGGCAACAAACATCAGAACAAGATATCTGGGTAGGTCCCATTTTTGTTCGGTATAGCCACCTTATACTGTGTGAGGCTAGAAAATTTAGTGTTGGACATACTCTGTTGACTTGTCCCCCAGTCCCCACTCTCTTTCCTTTTTTAACCAATAGATCGGTTTATATTGAGTTTGTACTGTGTTTCCCTTTATTTCCCTATTAAACCAAGAGACCAGTTGGATAGCCAGTCTCTGCTACTTTTTGCCCCCATTATTTCCTCTTTCAACCAAGTCCTACATTCAGGTAACAAATCTCCCCACCCCACCTCTTTCTTCCTTGTTTGAACCAAGTAGCACTAGATTCGACTGCATGAACTAGTTTTACCTCTTAACAGTAAAAATTTAGGTGTCTTTCGAACAGCCGATCGATCCTATCTATGAGGGGGCCTGAGAAATAGTAGAAGATATAAATGCAGTGACGTCAGGAGCTGGGGAAGTAGAGAAATGCCGGTTTCGAAGGAAGTTATACCCGAGGGTCGCCGTGGGAGGCCGGATCTGCCCACACTATGGCAGCAAGGAAGAAGGGGTCGGAGGCCCTCCCTAACCGGAGCTGCGTGGGAGATAACGGTAAGGCACACTGATCGGGACGCGCCGACAGTGGGTAAGAGCCATCGCTGAGGACGACCGCGTGAACATTGCACCTTCTCACCTTCCCCGGTGGACAGGATCCATCTAGATCTGTGACCATCTATGAGCAGAGAGAGAGTGTGGCCACCACTGTCGTGTTTATATCTGGAGAGGACGAGACAGTGTGAAGAGAGCAACACTAGCAAGCAAGCACGGAGGCGCCTGCCTATATAGTGGAGTAGTTTTCTTTTATCTACCGGAGCCGGCTTGACCTCATTAATGATTGTCGAGAAGTCTTCATGCATGTGCCCCGGAGGTGCAGTTGTCGTCATTTTTATCTGAAGCACCGGATTAACATATAACACGAAAAAATGCCACATGAAAAGAAAGCATAACCTCACTGCCCCAAGGAGACAACATGAATCCCGTCGGACAAACTAGACGAGGATCAAAGCTCAAATTAAAGATAAACTCGTAGAAAAGGGGTCCATCGATAGATGTCCTAACTAACATAGCCGGCTTGACCTAGATGGAAACCGAGTAGTCTTCGTGCATGTGCCCCTAATGACCAGCGCCTTGAAGGAACTCAGTTGTCGCTGTTTAACCCTTGCAGTGATCTGAAGCACATCACACCTAATATTGCGAGATGTCAAGAAATCTTTTTTTAGATTTCTCATCAGAACTATAGCCCTATACAACACAACCTGCACGATATGTAGATGATAGCCCATCCAGCAATCTGCTGGAGTCTGGTCACATGCATGGACGAACTGATCTTCCGTGTCATGCAAGGATCGTCCAGGCACCGACGTATGTACAACACTGCTCTAGTACTATCGCTCGTCTCTCTCTTCTATTAACTCAGCCGACTTGCGGGGCCAGGGAGTGTGCCTATGGTAGGTTCTCAATTGCAGTCCCACATGTGTGTGTAAATGCAATATGACATGCGTTCCATTTGGAGAATGAAGTGCCAGACCGACCGACCGTCTAGGGTGCGACGCGAACGCGACGGACGTGTTGTATACATGTGACCGCCGTTTTCTTGAGGCTTTGCTCCATGGCGCAATCCATGGATACAAAATTATATTTCAAAGTCGAGGGCGGGGTTTTTCCCGCGCGGTAGGCAGGGCAGTTTCGCCTAGTCGGTTTGACGGAGAGGCGAGAAGATGAGGGAGTAGACTACTGCAAACGCAGGGCTATGTCATTTGACGGCTAGTTACTGCTGGACAGGTGGCCCCTAGGATTTAACTTGCCATTATCATTTTAACTGCGGTGCTACGACCGGCGCGAGTCTCCTGATTCCTGACCACCTCCATGGTATACAAGTGCCAAGTACTGTACTTCTTACTCCTTTTGGCAACAGCAATAAATACTACTCCTTCTCTCTAGTTTACAAGGCATGCGCGTACCCCTAGGTCATCAATTTAACCAACCTTCATATACTTCAGATGTTGTATTTTCAAACGGTATATTTTTGTGTTATATAGTTTATATTATGGTAATAAAATTGACAACCTAGGCATACGCATAGGACTTCTAAACTAAAAAGGAGGGAGTACGAAGAAAGAGACAGAGAGAAGTAAAAATATTACTATTTTAGCTAACCTTGTTGTATGAGTGACTAAGTGATGACTATGTATGACATGCCAACATTAGATAGCCTAACGCACCTGGATGGAGGAAGTAGTTTCATGCATGTGAAGTAGGCAAAAATTGCTCATTTATAGTCGTCTGAAGTCTCCAAGGGCGCACCGCGTGAGCGAGGCGACGGTCGTGGTAGGCACGACCATGATACGAGCTGCTAACAGCCCTTGGATCTGAGATCAAACGGTCGCATGCTAAGTTGCTGAAAATTTGCAGAATAACCTTCCAGGATAGGATATTCACCCATAGGTCTAGAATCACGCCATGCAACCGTTCGATCTTAGATCCAAGGGCTCTCGGAAACCCGTATCATGGGAGCATGGAAAGCTTCATATCACCAATAATTTTCCCAACGCTTGACATGCGAACACGGAGATGCATGACGCCATTTAATTGGGCGTCTAGTAGGCATGACATCTAATTGGGCCCCCATAGTATTGTGCATGAATCCATTTATCCACCAGGCAAGCCACTACTCAGTCGTTCGCACGCCCCACTCAGCATTTTTACGATCGAAAAAACGCTAGCAGTGCGCTTCTACTCGTCCCCGATCATCCTTTAACATTACGGCAGTTTGCTCCTAGTCGCCCCATCCTTTCACATTACTACAGTTCCACTAATCTAACCCTCCTCCCAAATCCATGGCGTCCCAAATCTCTATGATCACGGTGAGTACACGGTTAGAACCATCACCGGTGATGAGTTCAACGTCATCTACACCCGTTCTTCCGTGACGGTGAAAGGATGCCTTGCTCGCTTCAGACGCATGTTCGAAAAGTCAAATGATGAGTGGGTCGCTGGGCTAGATGTTGAGTACACCACAGTCCTGGACAAACAGAAGAATCTAAAGGAGGAAGAGAAGATGAAGCCCACCATGGTCCAGGTTTGCGTGCATAACTTGTGCTTGGTCTCCACATATGCCATGCCAACGTTGAGTACGAGGAATTTAAGAACTTCCTCGTGGGCGGCGTAGTCAAATTCGTTACTATAGACTTTACGAACGACAAATCAGTCTTGGATCGGATAGGCCTCATCGTAGGCGAGCCGTTTGACCTCTAGAAGAATGGGTTGGTGTCGTCCCGTTAGCCTTCAACGCTGACCCTGGCAGGAGCCATGGTTCATCCTTCGTACGGTAAACTGAAGAAACCTCCACCCAAGTTTCATCGTCATGCATGGCAGTGGAATGTACTAGATATAGACCACATCCAATACGCTGCAATGGATGCCTACATTTGTTTCAATATCTACAAGGGTTGGATGAAGAGCAAGAGCCAAGTGTGCGGTTCAAGCAAAGAAGTATCGGACAAGAGCAAGAGGGACAAGGATGAATTTGAGCACGTGGACGAGGAGTCCGGGTAAGGTGGCAGTGTTGTTGCTCATGGTGGTTCTAATGCAGTGTCTACTGAATTAGTTGCTTAGTTTAATTTCAGGGTGCTTATTTGTATTTGAGGGGTGTGTTGTGCTGATCGCCCAATAGAATAATGTTATGTTCCTCCCGTTACTTTAACTCTTCACTACACACATATTAGTATTTCTTATAGTTCATCTTGTAGTTCGTAGTAAAACCACTCGTTTCTTCACATTATATACATACAATATATATGGCCAACATCATATAGCCAACAATTTAGTTGTCAAAGAATTTCAGGGTGCTTAGTTTATTTGAGGGGTGTGTTGTGTTGGACATCATTATTCTGACTCAAATCTCTTTTGCCATGTTATAATGACATAAATACCTATGGACAAACATGCCAGCTCTCCCTCTATCTCACTACAGTACAATAAAGTGTGGGGCCTACTTGATCCCAACATCGTTCTTATTTTCCTGTAAACTTATTCGCTTGGTTACTCCTGGCAAGCGGGGCCACACTTATCATTGTGAGATAGAGATAATCAACATGTGGGTCTAGTCTTATTTTTGTCATATAACATGGTCAACAGGTTTGACGTGAAAATAACAATGTCTAATGGCATTTTTGAGCAAACATCTAACAGAGCGATGGAATTTTTTAGATATCTAATTGCATTTTTGAGCAAGCATCTCACGGATCGATGGCGTTTTTGAGTAGTTGTATCTTCTAATGGCAAAACTGACACAACTAGTGGCATAAATAATAAAAACCCAAGAATTAAATAGGTATGCTAATTTATTTAATCAAATTTAGATCCCCATCTAAGCATGTAGTAACTTTTTTAATAGTACTATATGCATAATTTGGCGATGAGCGCTCTCTATATGTACCACCTTTTTTTGTTTAATTTCATCTTGTTAGTTTTGCTCCATGGTGCAATCCATCGATACTACTACTGTACAAAAGTATACATTTAAAAGGCTAGAGAGCGGGGCAATCTCGCTTGGTCGGTTTCACGAGAGCCGTGGGCCTTTGTGATTTGACAGGTCATTACTGCTGGAAGGCGGGGCCTTGTGATTTGACTGCTCATATAAATATTGCAGATGACCTGAGGAGGAGCAAAGAACCATGCGGTATACTCAAGTTTTCCACTTGAGTACTAGTACGATGGAGGAGCACGAAACACAGCAGCCCAGTGAGATATGGCGATAAAAATGATCTAATTTGTTAGTCATCGATCCCACAGCGCCGCTCATCATTAGCACTGTTCTATTCATGCCTCGCAGAGAACATGACACGTGCAGCAAAACACCCAAAGCAAAAGAAGAAACACATGAGCAAAAGAAGAAGGAAGATTACCCCCCCCCCAAAGAAGGAAGATGCACACACAAGTCTGGGGCGCTGCTCTCTACTACATGAAGGGTTGCTGGCCATGGAGTCGTAACTACTTCTTCATCGCCTCCACGACCTCCATCTCCTCGCGTATCTCCTCCGCCATCTTCTTCATTATGTCCATGACGCGGAATTTCTCGACGCGAGCCTTCATCATCTGTTCCACGACCGCATTACGTACCTTGACAACAGTCGGGTGCTCGATGCAGAGCTTCGCCAAATCTTCCTTCTGTTCCATGACGAGGGCCTACAACATCTTCATCGAGGAACTACTCTTCTCATGCAGCTTCTTCCAGCCGAATTTCTCCTCCTTCAGCAGGTCGAGCTTGTGGTGGAGCTTCCCCTTGTCCTCCTGAAGTTGCAGGATTTTGCCGGTCGCCTTCTTATCCGAGGCAATGCTCTTCTTCAGCAACATCACCAAGCCGGTGGTCAACTCCCCTTCTCATTGAGCTCAGCGGGAATGTCGTCCAGGCTCTCCTTCAGCAGCTCCACCAAGCCATCGATGAACTCCTCCTACTCACTGAGCTGGCCGGGCATGTCGTCAAGGGATAACGACTCCAGCGCCGCCAGCTCGACATGTTTGCCTCTGCGGCTAGGGCGCTCCTGGGAGCCGTCACCTGCCCGTGAGAGATCTTTCGAGGTCTCTGCCAGGCGGCGAGCCCTCTCTTTCTTTTCGCGGCCCTAGTTGCCTCTCCTTTGTTAGGAGTAGTTCTCGACCTAGAGATTTGCACACCGGCCATGGCAAGGACGGACGAACAAGAAAAACATATGAGGAGGAAGAGGTAGAGTGATTTTCGACTAGGTACTAGTTCCCCTTTTATAACCTAGTACTAGCACTAGTACTAAAACCTGCATAGTGGGAACACGTTCAGGTTTGATACGTGTACTAGGTGTGAGAATTTTTGCACTTAATTATACAATACACTTTGGAATGTGATGGGAACAAGCTAAACATTAATTGATGGTTTTGGTTTCGAGGCCTGAAACGGCTCCCGATGAGTTTCCTGGAACACAAATTTCAAGTACTACTGCTCAAATGCGGTCACACAAGTCAGTGATGTAACCGGTCATATATGTCAGACTAAGCTAATGCATGTCGCGAGTACGATCGACTGGTCTAATCGTGCGACCGACCATAAGTATTACGCGATGCAGACTTCTGGTTGTGGCTTCGGGTGATTGTCACGACCAAGCATTCAAAGACTAGTGATAAATCAATTACCATCTTTTTCCAAACGACCAAGTATTTTCACAGGAATACAATACATATAGATGGAGTGATTGTCACGGTTGCAAACCACCATGGCACCGCAAGTTCACTGCAGCAACCGAGTAGGTCACTACATCGTTGGCAAGGAAGGAGGGCAGCTCACCTCGCCAACAATGCATGCCAAGTGGCGCCTGAGGGAGTCTTGGATTAAGGGGTCCTCGGACAGCCGGACTATATACTTTGGTCGGACTGTTGGACTATGAAGATACAAGATTGAAGACTTCGTCCCGTGTCCGGATGGGACTCTCCTTTGTGTGGAAGGCAAGCTTGGCAATTCGTATATGTATATCTCCTTCTCTGTGTAACCCTAGCCCCCTCTGGTGTCTATATAAACCGGAGGGTTTAGTCCGTAGGACAACAACAATCATAATCATAGGCTAGCTTCTAGGGTTTAGCCTCTATGATCTTGTGGTAGATCAACTCTTGTAATACTCATATCATCAAGATCAATCAAGCAGGAAGTAGGGTATTACCTCCATTGAGAGGGCCCGAACCTGGGTAAAACATTGTGTCCCCTGCCTCCTGTTACCATTAGCCTTAGACGCACAGTTCGGGACCCCCTACCCGAGATCCGCCAGTTTTGACACCGACGTTGGTGCTTTCATTGAGGGTTCCACTATGCCGTCGCGATAGGGCTTGATGGCTCGCCTTGTTGTCAAGAACAACATCACCTCTGGAGGGTCCCTGGCTGTAGGCCAAACTCTCCGGCTGGGCGGTTTCATCATGGCCACCCGTGCGGCTGCCACGCCGATGATGACTTCTCAGGTCATCAAGAACAGCCTCCATGTCATCTCGGAATTCGCCGAGTGGATGGATCCAATGGAGCTCTCCTCCCTGAATGAGCTCTTGGGTTGCATAGCCGCCCTGGGAGTCGCTATGGTGCTATGATCGGATCGGGCTTAAACCCGACCAAAGGGAGATTAACTCTCTACCGGTCACCCATCAGATAGTGGGGGTGGAGGAACAAAACAGTGATTCTTCCTCTATTTTGAGGATGAACTATGTACGGATTCCCGAGCTCTCCGAGGCGGATACCCGTCTACAGGAGGACATGGCCCAGGCTCCGAACATAGAATCAGGCAATGGGCCACAAATATTGGGCAACATTCTGGAGCCCGAGCTGCCAAGCTCGGGAGCTCCTTTGCCCCTCGGTCTCAGATTGGGTCAGGATGTGGACTTAAGTCTACCCACCCACCCAGACACAAGTGATCTTTCCCACATCAGACAAGATCCCCAAGAGACAGTACACCACTTCTAGGCCAGATTCCTCCTTGTAATGAGCAAGGTTAAGGACTGTCACGAGGAAGACGCAATCTCATTGTTTTGCAAAAATTGCACGGACATGGGAATTATCAACGCCATAAGTCACCGTGGCATAGCACACTTTGCCGACTTGGCGGCCATAGTACACAAATACTGTGCGATGGAAAGCACCTGGAAAACCCAAACAAAATTCTAGGATCCCCTGACCCTAACTGAACCCCTCGTCCGAACTAAAAGGTTGTGCTCTCGCAAGTCACCCAACCCAATTACAAAGAAGCCAAAGCCCTCTACAGGGCGTGGAACCATACTGGAGGGATGGCTCAATGGGCCATGCAAAATTCACAGCACACCGGGCGTCATACCAACACACAGCCTTAGAGCATGTTGGATACTCCGGCAGGTGGCCAAGAGCGGCGAGGACCTTCTCATCAATAATACCGCAGAGCACCATCCCGCAGAAAATAACAATATAGTACTGACAGTCTTTGAGACTTTCACCTCAAACAATAGGCGCAAGCAAGCACTCCACAGCCTCGCCGAAGTCTGCCACGTCGCAACAATAAACCCGTGGAACGATACGGCCATAACCTTCAATGCCAGAGACGAACCTCAATTCCGAACAGTCCGAGCACCAGCCGCTTTGGTCCTTAGTCCAATTGTGGATGGTTTCCGGCTTACTAAAGTGCTCATGGACGGCGGCAGCGGATTAAACCTCACCTATGAGTAAACTCTTAACAAAAAGGAAATAGATAAGAGCCGCATTGAGCAAGGTAGCACGACCTTCAGAGGAATCATCCCTAGTCGGGAGGCACGATGCATGGGAAAAATAACACAGGATGTGGTATTCGGCACGCGGGAGAATTATAGGTCCGAAGAAATCACATTCCAAGTGGCCCCGTTTAACAGTGGATACCACGCCCTTTGGGGGGCAAGATGCATTCACAAGCTTCCAGGCTGTACCCCATTACGGGTAAATGAAGCTTAATGCCAGGGCCCAATGGAATCATCACTCTGGCTAGTGATTCGGACATAGCACTCCGCGTTGAAAATAAAACCGCCGCACTAGCCCTGGAGGCATTATCCGAAGCCCTCACGGCCGAAGTGTTAACTACGCTGCGCTCCACAGTAGACAGGGACGACGTGATACATGACAAACGACCCAAGTCCACCTCCTTCAAACCAGCAGACGAAATAGTAAAATTCCAGGTCCACCAACGGACCCTACAAAAACAACATCAATTGGGGCACATCTGAACCCCACAATAGACGCCGCACTACGAGAGTTCTTGCACGAGAATTGGGACATCTTCGCCTGGCATCCCTCGGATATGCTAGGTATCCCATGCAGGCTGGCCGAGCATAGCCTAAACATACTAAAGGGATACAAGCCGGTTAAGCAGACTCTTCGGTGCTTCTCAGAACCCAAGCGACAAGCCATGGGAGAAGAGCTAGCCAAGCTACTAGAGGCTGGATTCATCAGAGAAATTAAACATCCGGACTGGCTAGCAAACCTGGTGATGGTACCAAAGAAGGGAAAATCCTGGCGCCTATGCGTCGATTTCAAGGACCTCAATAAGGCTTGCCCCAAGGATCCCTTCCCCCTCCCCCGCATCGATCAAATCATCACCGCCACCGCAGGACATGACTCATTGTGTTTCCTCGACGCATACTCCAGATACCATCAAATCAAGATGGCGGAGTCCGATCAAGCCACAACGGCATTTATCACTCCATACGGCCCCTTCTGTTTTAACACCATGCCTTTCGGGCTCAAAAACGCCGGTGCAACCTATCAACGCATGATTCAGACATGCCTGGAAACACAAATCGGCAAAACAGTGGAGGCCTATATAGACGATGTGGTCATCAAAACCAGACACGTCGAATCATTAATAGACGACTTGAGGCTTATGTTCGACAATCTTCGAACATATGACATCAAGCTCAACCCGGAAAAATGCATTTTCGGCGTACCGGCCGGAAAGCTCTTGGGCTTTATTGTTTCCAATAAAGGAATTAAAGCAAACCCGGCTAAAATCCGAGCTCTGTCACAGTTGGCTACCCCAACAGACCTCAAGCAAATCCAGAAATTAACTAGATGTGTGGCCGCCTTAAGCCGCTTTTATCTCCCAATTAGGAGAAAAGGCACTACCTCTTTATCGCCTTCTTCGACACACCAAACACTTCGAGTGGACGGATGCGGCTACGGCTGGGCTGGAGGAAATAAAAGTCCTCTTGGCCACCAATCCAATCCTGGCAGCGCCAAATGTTGGCGAACCCATGCTGCTATATATAGCTACAACACACCAGGTTGTAAGCGTAGTGCTCGTCGTCGAACGAGAGACAGTTGGACATAAATTCCCACTTCAAAAGCCGGTATACTACGTATCCACTGTCCTCACTCCATGTAAGTCATGGTACCCACATTATCAAAAGATAACATACGCGATCTTCATGGCATCCCAAAAACTACGACACTACTTTCAAGAGTGTTCAATCACGGTGGCCTCCGATGTACCATTCAATGACATAATAAATAACCGTGATTCCATGGGCCGGATTGCTAAATGGGCTATCGAGCTCCTCCCAGTTGACATAACATACAAACCACGGCGAGCCATTAAGTCGCAAGTACTGGCTGACTTCGTCGCCGAATGGACAGAAGCCAAACTCCCTAAAGAGTACATCGCGTACTCCAATTGGATCATGCACTTTGACGGCTCTAAGATGCTAGCTGGTCTAGGGGCTGGCGTCGTCTTGAAATCCCCCACCAGAGATACAGTCCAATACATACTCCAAATACATTACACAAATTCCAACAATGCAGCCGAGTACGAGGCATTGTTGCATGGTCTTCGGATGGTAGTCTCCATGGGAATTAAACGCCTAGAAGTACGTGGGGATTCAAATCTTGCAATATCTCAAATAAATGGAGACTTTGATGCCAAGGACCCGAAAATGGCGGCCTACCGCAATGCCATTCTCAAAATGTCAGCTCGGTTCGAGGGGCTCGAATTCCACCATGTGGTTCGAGAAAACAATCAAGCGGCGGATATCCTTGCCCGTATCAGCGCTAAAAGCGACCCCGTCCCACCTAATATTTTTTTGGAAAGGCTGTTCAAGCCATCCGTGGTATGGGAAGGGGAGACCGGCAATACCAGTCCGGATCCGCATACAACCCCAGATCTTGAACAATCTGACGTAATCGGAGGCTCCACCACCGAAATAACACCTTCGGCCCACATGATTATGGTGGTCATCGCCCCGTGGACAGAACCCTTCTTAGCCTAGTTAAATAGGCAGGAACTCCTGGAGGACCAAAATGAGGCACGTTGCATTGTGCGGTGCTCTAAAGCCTACAAAGTCCACGAGGGAGAGCTTTATAAGAAAAGCGCGACCGGAGTGCTCCAAAGGTGCATCTCCGAAGAGGAAGGGCGGCAGCTTTTGGCCGAAATTCATGCCGTACTCGGCGGCCACCATGCCGCAGCTCGGGCGCTCGTAAGCAAGGCCTTTCGTACAGGTTTCTACTGGCCGACAGCCCGGGCAGACGCGCAGGACCTTGTCCAACATTGCGTCGGTTGCCAGCTTTTTGCAAATCAAAGCCATATGCCACCTACCGTCCTCCAAACAATCCCCATAACTTGTCCCTTTGCGGTCTGGGGGCTCAATATGGTTGGGCCCCTTAAACGAGGAAGCCATAAGAAGAAATACTTGTTGGTCATGGTCAATAAATTCACCAAATGGATAGAAGCCAAACCAGTTAATATGGGCGAGTCCGGACCAGTGATAGACTCTATATCCGGGGTCGTACACCGCTATGGTGTCCCCCACAACATCATCATCGATAATGGCTCAAACTTTACAGCCGACGAGGTGAAAACCTGGTGCAGCAAAATGGGCATAAAACTTGATTATGCCTCCGTCTATCACCCCCAAACAAACGGTCAAGTCAAACGAGCGAATGGTCTTATTATGAGCGGCATTAAACCCATACTAGTGTGATCCTTGAAGGAACCAGATACACACTAAGTCGAGGAGCTCGACTCCGTACTATGGGGGCTGAGGACCACGCCAAATCGCACAACCGGATACACACCATTTTTTATGGTGTACGGCGCAGAGGCAGTGCTACCCTGCGATATCATCCATGACTAACCTAGAGTGCGCATGTACGAAGAGAGAGAAGCTGAGCTGGATCGGCAGGACAACTTAGATGCCCTGGAGGAGGAGCGTGACATCACAAATGCCCGTTGTGCATTCTATCAATAGCAGACTCGAAGGTATCAAAGCAGAGAAGTACGGGCCAAAACTTATAACATTGGCGAACTTGTTCTATGCCTACCAGAGAAGAAAAAGGACAAGCTCAAGCCCAAATGGGAGGGTCCCTTCATCATTGACAAAGTTCTCATCGGAGGTGCGTACCGCCTGCGTGATGCATCAGATAATCGACTCGAGCCAAACCCATGGAATGCGGCCAGACTCCGAAGATTCTACGCCTAGTGCCGAACTCTGTGTTTGTCTCCTTACCTCCATCTCCCTTTTTAAATTAAATCCTCTCGCTCCCCTCTTTATATATAGCCTTAAAAGCTTCAAGTATGCTTTGACCGCACACTCCTGCCGCGCTATGCGCGCTTAATACACCTGGGGGCTTCTTAGACAGAAGCTTAATGTAATTATCTTCTGTGCTTTATGCCCACCACATATGCGTCATTTCCCCATATGTGCATTTTTTTCACCACTATATGCATCGATATGACTTAAGTTTTGGCCACGCTGGGTTGCCTGGCTCTTGTGTTTATGCCCTACGTTCCCGTTAATTCGGCTAGGGCATAAGGGGAGCACCTCTGCGATTGTTACTGTCGGGTCAGCCGGATGTGTACCTCAGACTGGGTGAAGCCGAAAGCTAGCGTTCTTAAGGGAATATTCGGTCGGTGAACAAAAGATGTCTTTTACCTATTTCAAAACATGCCCCCAGATGATTATATCCTGCGTCATTTTTTCCGCAGTTCGGACATCCACGTTAATGCATGCACACCCAGGGAAAGGAACCCTTAACGGAACTATTCTCCCTGGAAGATGTTTCTTACTACCCATGTAATATAACATAGCTAGTCGGGTACTTGTCTGTTCAAGCACTTATGACCCCTACGCACGCGTGCCCCGGTTTTCACATAACCGAGCAGGTATTCGGATACACTCCAGACTGTCGGGTCTAGAGGTTGAAACGAAAAGGTCCGCCAAGACAAATGATTTACAATCTGGCTGGGGACAAATGTGTCCTTCGAAGTACAAAAGTCACTTAGACTGACTAAATCCTTCTTCTATACCATCCAACATGCTGTCTAGCCTATAGTCCTGTTGGGAATACTTAGCGGCTAATGCTACCTGGTCATATGCCAGACTTATAGGGATCTATTTCCCATCTGATCCTACAGGACTGACCTTAGCCATGTGGTTCGGGTCAGCCTTGGTGTATTGCGTCTTCACCATGGCCCAGGCTTCCCTCGCACCTTGTCGACAGGCCGATATCTTCCATAATCAGAAGCGCCGCCACGCTCCCTTGAGCATCTCGACAAGCTCCCCCATGCCTCTTGGCAGGGAGGCGGATGGCCGCAAGGCTTGGGCAATACCCTACATCACCTGCCGAACTTGTTCGTGCAGTTGTGAGAGCTCTTGCAGAAGATCACCTGCAGATCCGAGCATATCCTCTTTGGGACGACCTGTCAGCATGCCTACAGACATAATTCTATTAGCATGCTTCTTCGCTGAACTTTATAGTGGTTCGTTAGAGAACTTACTGAATATGCCGCGTCGAAGCCTCTTATTCTCCTTTACGGAGTCAGCAAGCTGGGCCCGAACATCCTTTAATTCAACGTCCAGTTGGGTGTTCGCGTCCTAGAGAGTATTTTTCTCCTTTATAACCTTTCTAAGCACACGCTCGCTAGCCTTCAGCTGTCGCCGAACATGTTGCTCATCCTCTGGTACGATCTCCAGATTGCCTCCGGGATTGTCTGCAGAATCTATTGTTAGATTTGCATTCATGCCGAATACTAAACTGGTACATGCCATGACATTATTTTCGATCAAAACAAGTATTACCAGATGGGGCCTTCGTAGACTCCTCCATTACGGCAATTGCGGCCCATAGTTGGGCTTTGCACTCCTCCATCTCTTTAGACAGCTGGGTATTCTTCTCTGCCAGAACCTATGCACACGAGGATCCTTAAATCAGTTGGGCCAACTGTTTCAAGTCTCAGGGGCTACTGATGTACATACTTATCAAAATTTTTTACCCGTATATCCTTTACGTACTGGTCCGTGGCTCTGGCAAGGCCACCTTGAGTAGCACGGATGTACGCGTCCCTTGAGTTGAAGGCATTGAACGCCTCTTCGGAGAAATTAGGGTTGCGTAGTGTGGAGCATCGGTGCCTATGATTCATGGCGCTCTCCACTTCGGAGTTTGTAGTGGAGAATCTATCTGCATCCTCTGTAGGAGGATCGTCCTCGTTGACATCCTCCCTTGAGTGCATCCTCGGAGTTCGGCTGGTGGAGGCGTGGCCGGCAGGCTCTCCAGAATAGTCCGGTGAGCGCTTTTTCTGCCAGAGGACAATGGACATTGTTATATTTTAACGATGATAATTACGTAGCAGGTTTTTAAACATACCTTTGCAGCGGCGTCTTGGTCCTGACCGCCTTCCTTTTAAGCCTACCCGGCTTCGGTGCCCCTTGTTGACGAGTCACCGCGGGTTCGGCATGGCGTCCCGATGGCCTTCCCTGTAAAATGCAATACATGTGCGCTGGGTAAGGCACGAAGAGGGATTCCTTTTTGGAAGTTGGGACTCCGTTCTTACTTACCTGTGATACAGGGAGCATGCCAGGATAATCAACTATGATGGCCACCAACGCATCGTCGCAGCTTAACTGATAAAATGCCCAGTAGACGAGCTCCATAAATGTGTCCGGATCTTCTCCGAGTCCGGGGTCGAGGGCCCGGTCAGGGTCCTCTGGCTGTGGAGACGGGCTGTGAACCTCCCTCATAGCTTTTCTCAGTTCCTGCTATGAATTGGCAAGGTAAATATTTATGCTAAAGAATGCGGGAAAGACTGGAATAAAAGATAGCCGCTCACCCAGCTTGGGGGGTTGTACATGGAGAATCCATCCCGTGGCTTGATACGGATGAACTCCTCTTCTTCTCCTTTGTACAAATCGAACAATATCTTCGCTAGAGCGGCAGGGGAGTCCGGACCTTTGCGGCCGCAGCGGGTGGCATCGTCTTCTCCATTGAAGTGCCACATGGGTTTCCCCTGTTATTCAAGTGCCTGCACTCCCCGCATTATACATATGGACATAACCTCAGTTATTGCCAGCCCTGATTTGGCCAGCATCTTTATCATGTCCATCAGGAAAAGGATCTCTCTGTTATCTTCCTCCTGGGGGCTCCAGGGGCGCCAGCTGTGGGGTTTCTTCAGCGGGGCATTTAGAAACTCGGGAAGGCCCTTCCGAATAGGGTTCGGAAGAGGGACATCCTCCATATAGAACCACTCCGAAGGCCAGTCTTCAGATGTCTTCTTTGGGGTACTGGATAGGTATCCGGTCCCGGCGATGCACCATATTTCGGCTCCGCCCACTTGATATACCGACCCCTCCTGAGTGCGGGGTATGAGGCAGAATAGCCTCTTTCACAGCTCGAAATGAGCTTCGCAACCCAGAAATAGCTCACAGAAGGCAACATAGCCTGCGATATGCAGTATGGAGGCTGGGGTAAAGTTATGCAGCTGAAGTCCGTGGAACTCCAGGAGCCCGCGGAGGAAAGGATGGATGGGAAATCTGAATCCCCTCAGCAAATAGGGGACAAAGCATACCCGCTCCCCCTTGGATGGGTTTGGAGAACTCTCTGCTTGCTCCCTGCCATTGTAAGTGGCTAGTCCAGCTCGGATGGGGACCATGTACGCAGGCGGAAGAAACCCCTTGGTCTACAACTCTACTAGTCGGCTGTGGGGGACAAAACATTTCTCCCAATCGCCTGGCCTAGTGCTACGGGAGTGAGAGGAGGAGCCACGACGGCCGGCCATGGTGGTATGGATTTTTCCGGGCACACTCTGATGGATACTCGCTAGGAGGAGATGGTGTGATTTGGATCTGAGGATCCCCGTCTCTTTAAATAGACGCTTTACTCACGTGGTCGGGGTGGCAAATGTAAAAATGCCCCGACTTCTCGTATTCGCTCGACACGTGGAGAGAACTATTATTAAAACACAAAAGCCGAGGAGTGCAACATGAATGGGAAGCCGGACACTGCACGTTACAACAGGTACTCTGGAGAATTTGGATAATAACCCGCCTTGCAATGCCGAAGACAATCAGCGTGCTGGACTCATCATCATTGAAGTCTGGTTCGGAGGCTACTAAGGGAGTCCTGGATTAAGGGGTCCTCGGACAGCCGGACTATATACTTTGGCCGGACTGTTGGACTATCAAGATACAAGATTGAAGACTTTATCCCGTGTCCGGATGGGATTCTCCTTTGCATGGAAGGCAAGCTTGGCAATTCGGATATGTAGATCTCCTTCTCTGTAACCGACTCTATGTAACCCTAGCCCCCTCCGATGTCTATATAAACCGGAGGGTTTAGTCCGTAGGACAACAACAATCATAATCATAGGCTAGCTTCTAGGGTTTAGCCTCTACGATCTCGTGGTAGATCAACTCTTGTAATACTCATACCATCAAGATCAATCAAGCAGGAAGTAGGGTATTACCTCCATCGAGAGGGCCCGAACCTGGGTAAAACATCGTGTCCTCTGCCTCCTGTTACCTATAGCCTTAGACGCATAGTTCGGGACCCCCTACCCGAGATCCGCCAGTTTTGACACCGACAGCACCGCCGAGCTGGTCCCGCGTTTTGGCTTCTCCTACCGCCCATTCGAACAATTGCACCGGCTACTCATGCCATTCCACAGGCATGCGCGTTCTTTCCTCCGCAATTGACTCCGTGAATATGATCTCTGCCATTAGCCCTAGCTCAAAATCAACGCGACGTTGCCAGATGCTGACATCCCTCAGCATCTCTCCCCTGAGATCAATTTACGCCTCCGCCTTGTGCTACACCAGGCGCAGCTCCCTCAAACTTCTATCCAATCAGTGCAACGCTTCCTTGATCCGATTTTCCCTTGCTGCCCACCGTCGGTGTCAAAACCGGTGGATTTCGAGTAGGGGGTCCCGAACTGTGCGTCTAAGGTCGATGGTAACAGGACACGGGGGACACAATGTTTACCCAGGTTTGGGCCCTCTCTATGGAGGTAATACCCTACTTCCTACTTGATTGATCTTGATGAGTATGAGTATTACAAGAGTTGATCTACCACGAGATTGTAATGGCTAAAACCCTAGAAGTCTAGCCTGTATCCGTTTCCAGACTAAGCCCTCTGGTTTATATAGATACCGAAGGGGACTAGGGTTGTACAAAGTCGGTTACAGAGAAAGGAATCTTCATATGTGGTCGCCAAGCTTGCCTTCCACGCCAAGGAGAGTCCTATCCGGACATGGGAGAGAGTCATTGGTCTTGTATCTTCACAGCCCATTAGTCCGGCCCATGTCTAATAGGCCGGCCGCCCGAGGACCCCTTAGTCCAGGACTCCCTCAGTAGCCCCTGAACCAGGCTTCAATGACGAGGTGTCCGGTACGCAGATTGTCTTCGGTAAGTCAAGGTGGGTTCTCCTTTCCCAATACTCCAAGATAGTGTTCGGACGCAACGAACATGCCCGGATCTGCAACACAAGTACCACACACAGAGCCGTAGAGAGTATAATATTTCACGAGTCCCATCCGCTGACAACTTTTCACAAGATGACATCACGCCTGCCCGGTCATTATTTTGAACCGTCTTCGCCTATCATTCCACGTTTCGAGATGCGGTTTCCATTGGCACATCTTGTCAAAGCAGATATCGTGTCCCTTATTGCGGGATTCTTATCAATATGGGCAGGGGTAACCCAACCATGCCGTTTACACAGCCCTTGGGAATAAGCGAGTTTTCAGGCGAGTGGGGAGGCGTTCGATATTGACTGCCGTTATAAGGGCATAAGGATTCCCCTTCTTCACCCATGCCTTCTTTCTTCCTCTGCCCTTCCATTCTCGAGCTCCAGCACCCAAGTTCTCGTCTTTTCCACTCCAAGCAAGCTCTCAACCATGTCCGGATCTGGAGGGCAAGGCAAGTGGATGGCCTCCTCCGTCAAGGAGAAGGACATCTCGGAGCTTCGAGAGGCCAGGTATCTGGCGAAGGAGATCGCCCACCGGCTTCCGGCCAAGGGACAAGTCATCCCTACACCAAAACCCAATGAGAGGGTGGTGTTCCTCCCTCATTCCGTCCGCGGACTAGGGTTTCCACTCTGCCCTTTCGTCTGTGGACTTATGTTCTATTACGGGCTAGATTTCCATGATCTAGCCCCGAACTCTTTCCTCAACATCTCGGTATTCATTGTCGTGTGCAAGGCTTTCCTCTGCGTCCATCCGCACTTCGGTCTGTGGCTTAAGATATTCAACGTGAAGCCGAAGGTGGTGGATGGCCAACAGGCGGAGTGCGGAGGAGCCATGGTGAGCAAGATGCCCAACGTCACATGGCCCAAAGGCACGTTTGTGGAGACTGTCAAGGAGTGGCAGAGGCTGTGGTTCTATATCACAGAGCCCCGTGACGCCACCTGGGCCACGGATCCAGAATTCGACTCTAGGGCTCCAGTGCGGCTGAGCTCCTTGATGGAGAAGGGCCCAAACTGGTCTTCGTCGGACGAGCCGATGGCGCTGCAAACGCGCATCCAAAGCATGGTGGATAAAAACATCAAGCTCGTCGACGTGATCCAAGTTATGCTAGTTTGCCAGATGCTCCCCTGCCAAACCGAACTTCCCCTCTATAGGAATTCGATCCGGAGAAGCACCAGACCTTGGTGGGGCTCTTCGGCACCACTCACGAAGACGCCTAGAAGCTGCTCTTCAGGGGCGACAAGAAGCCGCCGGCCATAGACTCGGATCATGGGCAAGATCTTGCCCACCCCGCCAGCGCCGTAAGTCCTTCACATCTCAAGGCGTACTCTCTACCTGCTTGTCCAAGGAGGGTAACTAAACTTTGCTAATTTATCCTTTCAGGAATGGACAGAGAAAGCAGAGCGAATTCACAGTTCGGCTCCGCTGCCCGAATAACCAATCATCCCGCTTCTGGTGAAGATGCTGGTCCCGGTGCTCTACCAGCCGCCAGAGAACAGGGCCAAGAAGAAGGCCAAGGGGGTCCGAGGTGGCCCCCGCCGCAAGGACACTTTGGATGTGATGTCCGAAGACAAGACTCACTTCTCTGCCGCCGAAGATGACAATGAGGAGGAGGAGGAAATCAACCCTCCCCCTGATGGGGGGAGGACAAGAGGGTGGCCTCCACAAATCTGGAGGCAGAGGCACCCAAGAAGAGGAAAGGCTCCCTGGCGGATAAAACCGCATGGGACGTTGACAATAGTCTGGAGTGACACCCCCGGAGTAAGCCCCTGGCCGGATCGTAAGTACTGACAAACTCGTACTTTCCCGTATATTCTGCCTTTCCTCCTCATTGTATTAACATGGTTAATTGTGTGATTGCAGTCTGGCCTACGACAACTCCCAGTGATCCTCATCAAGAGGTTTGTTGGATTCAAGGGCGATGGCTAGCGCGTCACCGCCGGCCACTTACTCTCCCACGGCCAAAGGCGATGATGAGGTGCTGTCGTGAAGGACTTTCCCAGGAAAGGGAAAGTCTCAGGAGGCCGTCAGGGTGGCTCCATAGGGAGAAACCTCGGCCGCCGGACACATGGGGGAGCAGTCCCCCATGGAGACTGGCGATGGGGGCCGTATTCAGTTCGGCCCCCGTCCGAATACGGTTCCGGAGACCTACACGGCTCCGGAGTCTGGCGTGCAGCCTCCTTTGAAAGACGGAGGTGTGCCTATCCCACCGGTGACCTCTGTTCAACCAGGGGCACCACACAATCTTCTGGAAGCGCTGCGAGGTGCTTCCATTGTGGAAGAACACCATACCCTTATGGGTACGGTGATTGAGAGGGTTTAGTCCATCAAGAGCGGACTGACCGAATCCTGCAGCGGCCTGCTAACAAGTTTTGAGGTAAGCGACGCAAAGGAGAAAATCCTGATATAGACAGTAGCCCCTGAGACATTGTCCGGTGTTCGGAAAGCAAGACCGGACAGAGGATCAATTCAATTTTGCAGGAAACTAATTAAGTGTGTCTTGTATGAATAAGCAGGCATCGTAACTGGCCGCGATCTCACACGCTACTGAAGTCTCCGGACTAAAGCAGAGACTGGAGCGGGCCGAGGAGGAGATCGGCCAAGCGAGGAAGCAGCTGGAGGACCAACAAGGTATGTAATAACTTGCTGTGTATTCGGAAAGAATAAATGATTTGTATTAACCATAGTGTTATGATATGTGCAGGGGCGATGACCGAGGTCGAGGCCCTTAAAAAGGCCCTGGCCGAAGCCGAGGAGAAAGCTGCCAAGGAGCATGTCGCCCGTAAGAATCTCAAGTCCAGGGTCAACTAGGTCCATCAAGACTCCAGGACGTTGTGAAGAAATGTGAGGCCTTGGAGTGCGATGTTTCGGCTCGAGAGGCTAAACTCGCCAAGGCCCGCCAGAGCATTGAAGAATCCTGGGTTAAGGCCCAGGGCACCCTCCAGGAGATCTAGGAGGCCAGGAAGATCGCGGCGGGTAAGGCGTTTAGTATGCAAAGCATGTATGTGAAGAAGTAGTATGTCTTACTAACCCGGATTCGGAGTTCTCCAAGGGCGCTTGCGGATTTGCCGCGCAGTGTGTCAGACGCTGCGGAGTTCTTCCAAGCTGAAGAGGGAAGCTCAACGGAGAAGCTATTCTGGTTGCAATACCTTGCGCCAGAACATCCAGTGCTCTTCATCGATCAAATCAAGCAGCTGGTCGAGCTGCATAGGGTGGCCGAACTGGCCATCACTACCAAAAAAAGACACATCCGTGACATTTTGGGCCGAACGAAATTTTTTTCTGTCATACATGTGACACTTCTATGACGATAATTGTGACAAAACCCGGTATCATCATAGATGTGGTGGGCTCCTACTTCTATGACAAAAAAGCATGACAGAAAATGGGCTTTTCATCCTGGGCAGGCCGGAGACGCAGCTGCATGACATTCTTTGGGCCATCCATGACGGAAAAAACCGTGGTAGAAGCGAGGGGGGGGGGATTTCGGGGAGTTGCCGGTTACGGTGGGAGGTCGGGGGCCGAGCGATGCGTGTTTCTCTCGTACGTACACGCGTGTGTGTGCGAGGTGTTGGCTCTAACTGAAGCCGAGCGAGGCGTTGGGCTCTAACTGAACCCGAGCGATTGCACTGCAGGCTACGCGTTACTAAACCCGAGCGATCAATCGATGGCTGTTAACTGAACCCAATGGAGCGATTCCTTCGCTATTGCTGCTAACTGAAGCTGATCGATTGGATGAACAGTGAGTGTTGCGGGGGGGTTGGATAAACAGTGAGCGGTGGTGTTGCCTCTGGATGAACAGGAACCCGTGGTGTGGAGGGCTGGATGAACAGTAGACGGTGGAGGGGTGGCCGTGGAGGGGTGGTTGAACAGGACCCCGTGGTGTGGAGGGCTGGATGAACAATAGACGGTGGAGGGGTGCCCGTGGAGGGGTGGTTGAACAGTAGCCGGTGGAGTAGCACGCGGTGGAGGCTGGATGAACAGGAGCCCGTGGAGGCTGGAGGAGGTCGATGGTGGAGATGAACAGTATCCCGTGGAGTCCAGTTTTGCGGTACACCACACCCCTCCCGATGAACAGGACCCCCGTTTCGACCGTAGCGCTCCAACACAAGTACGTTTCGTCCGTTTTGCGGTACGCCACACCCCTCCCGATCAA
>NC_041389.1:390711021-390738209 GCF_002162155.2 Triticum dicoccoides | reverse complement strand
CCCCGTTTCGACCGTAGGAGGTCCGTTTCATCTGTTTTGCGGTACGCCACACCCCTCCCGATCAACAGGACCCCCGTTTCGACCGTAGGAGGTCCATTTCTTCCGTTTTGCAGTACGCCACACCCCTCCCGATCAACAGGACCCCCATTTCGACCGTAGGAGGTCTATTTCCTCCGTTTTGTGGTACGCCACACCCCTCCCGATCAACAGGACCCCCGTTTCGACCGTAGGAGGTCCGTTTCCTTCGTTTTGCGGTATGCGCGACTAGGCGTTCGAGACCCCGCCCGTATGTACACATACGTGACCGTATTTTCTTTCTTGCACCCTGGCCGCTGTACGTACTTGTACATGCTATGTGCGCGCCTCTACTACGACACATGCACGCCTCTACTACGACACGTGCGCACCTCTACATCGACCAGTATGTACGTACACGTTCGCGACCAGGATGACAACGCTACGTATGCTTCGACCAGATGGGTCCCGACTGTCAGGCACTTCCTTGCCTGCGAAGATGTAGCTGGTGGGTCCCAGCAGTCAGGGGGGGCGAATCGTTTTTTTGCCTGGACGTACTTACTTGCGTGCGAAGGTGTAGCTGCTGGGTCCCAGCAGTCAGGGGGGGCGAATCGTTTTTTTTTGCCCGGACGCACTTCCTTGCGTGTGAAGGTGTAGCTGCTGGGTCCCAGCAGTCAGGGGGGTGAATCGTTTTTTTGCCCGGACGCACTTCCTTGCATGCGAAGGTGTAGCTGGTGGGTCCCAGCAGTCGGGGGGCGAATCATTTTTTTCGGACGCACTTCCTTGTGCGCGAAGATGTAGCTAGTGGGTCTCAGCAGTCAGGGGGCGAATCGTTTTTTTCCCGGACGCACTTCCTTGCGTGCAAAGATGTAGCTCGTGAGTCCCAGCAGTCAGGGGGCGAATCATTTTTTTCGCGAAATACGGTGGCCCGTCCGGTGGGTCCCCGCTGTCAGGTGGAGGAATAATTATTTTGCGCATAATAAGGAGGCACTTCCTTGCGGCTGCCGTGGACCCAGCTGTCAGCCTCTCCACGTATAGTCCACGTTCGATGGAAGTCGTTCCTTGACCATGTTGACCACGCCGCGCCGAGAGCACCATGGCGGTGGACGACGGCGAGGCCTAGGAAGGGGACGACGTGGAGCCGGGGAAGACGCGGCAATGGATGCACACGTGAAGAGGAGTACGAGGGTTCACTGGTTCGGCTGCGCTGCCGTTGCCGTAGAATAACAGGGGGTGTGGGTCAGTGGGTGAGTGGAGGGATGGCCTGGCCAGCGGTGGGAGTAGTAGGGGCGATGAGGCCTCCGCGGCAGCACAGCCGGCCACGGGAAGCAGGAGCAGGCGGCACGACCGGAGCTGCTTTGGGCGGCTGGAGCAAGAAGACCAGAGGTTGAAGAAGCACGACGGCCGTTGGATGGACATCGTACTGTCACTGCAGCTAGAATCGTTTATATTGACTAAGTTGACAAAGCCCTTGGTACGTCAACTTAGTAGGCACACAGGTCAGCTTCTGAAATGGTGCGCCCCAGATGTCAGGGGGATGAATCATTTTTTGGGCGGGTGAAGCTAGAATATCCAAGATTGAAGAAGACGCACGGCATCCGTTGGATGGACATCCAACGGCCACTGCTGCTAGAACCATGTGTTGACTATAAGTTGACAAAGCCTTGCATACCCGTCAACTCTATTTTTTATGGGACGCGTCAACTTAGTAAGGCCAGAAGTGTGTGGCAGAGAACTTATAGCCCATTTGAGATTTGTAAGAATGTGTAGCCCATTTTTGAATTCTAATGGAATTTACTACAACCCATTTATAGTTTGTTAAAAGTACAGCCCATTTCAACCAACCGTTCAAAACAGAATTCAATAAAATTTCCCACATTTTGATGGGATCCGAATATTTTTATCCCGAAATTTTAGTCAGATTAAATACAATTTCAATATAAATTTATATTGCGTAAAAATCCAACGAAACATTCCGTTTGCAACAATTAATGAAATTAAAATTATCAATATTCCAAAAATAATATTTTATAAAGTAATCACTGTTTGGTGCATTTTTTATAGTTACTACCCAGTTTTTATAATTACATCCCATTTATTATTTCTTAAAGCCCATTTTCTTGTTAAGCCTAATGCATCCCTCCTAGGAAAGATTTGCAGCCCAGCGGGGCGAAGAATAACAACTTGACCTTGCCTGGGTATTCCTAAAAAAAGTATAGCTGGGCTAGCCATTTTCAGCTTGAAAAATATTAATATATGGGCTGGATATCTGGGCTGGGCTAGACGGGCCACAACCCTCCCAGTTAATACCTGCAACGATGTTTTATTTGTTGTTCAGAGGAGAAAAATTAATATCTGGGGTAAACATCGAAAAACTCTGCAGTGCTCACACATCAAAAACACAAATACTGCTCGAGCTGCTTGGTCCCAGCTGTCGGCCGCTTCTTGTGCAATTCTCTCGTTTATTGACTACTCCCTCCTTTCCGGTTTATAATGCTCAATTCAAAAATCTCACCAATCAAGGTAGATGGCGAATGGTGGAATACTTTTTCTAGTTTTGTAAAAGCACCTAATTAATGCTCTTGTTATCCTCAAAAAATCATGTTTATCAATGCATTAATTGCAATGCATGCATGCATAAAGTACATGCATTGGTCAATTTTCTCTTAATACTTGCATGCAATGATTTAATGCACCTTGGAATTTGAACATGTGATGGAAAACAACCAAATTGAGCCTTATAAAATGGAAAAACTAAAATTTTGAGATAAGCCCTATAAACCGGAAAGGAGGGAGTACATAGGTAGACAATGGTGTGGGACCGTGATGTCAGGAAACCAGGAGGAAGCAAAATAAATTGTAGTTATGTATATATATATATATACATATATATATATATAGATAAAATAAGGAGGCACTTGTGTACGTGAGGCTATGGACCTGGTGGGTCCCCATTGTCATCCTATCCAAGTAAAGTGATCTCCTCGCCCGCGCGCGCTTTCCGCCCGAAACAGTCAGCGTCGGCTGATACGTCTCTGTCGTATCTACTTTTCCAAACACTTTTGCCCTTGTTTTGGACTCTAACTTGTATGATTTGAATGGAACTAACCCGGACTGACGTTGTTTTCAGCAGAATTGCCATGGTGTTGTTTTATGTGCAGAAAATAAAAGTTCTCGGAACGACCTGAAACTCCACAAAATATCTTAGAATAAATAATAAAAAATCCTCGCCAAAGATGAAGACTAGGGGGCCCACACCCTGTCCACGATGGTGCCCCCCTGGGCGCGCCCCCTACCTCGTGGGCCCCCTGGTGGCCCTCCGACGCCAACTCCAACTCCATATATTGGCTTTCGGAGAGAATAAATCATTGCGTTTTACGATACGGAGCCGCTGCCAAGCCCTAATCTCTCTCGGGAGGGCTGATCTGGAGTCCGTTCGGGGCTTCAGAGAGGGGGATTCGTCGCCATCGTCATCATTAACCATCCTCCATCACCAATTTCATGATGCTCACCGCCGTGCGTGAGTAATTCCATCGTAGGCTTGCTGGACGGTGATGGGTTGGATGAGATTTATCATGTAATCGAGTTAGTTTTGTTAGGGTTTGATCCCTAGTATCCACTATATTCTGAGATTGATGTTGCTATGACTTTGCTATGCTTAATGCTTGTCACTAGGGCCCGAGTGCCATGATTTCAGATCTGAACCTATTATGTTTTCATGAATACATGTGAGTTCTTGATCCTATCTTGCCAGTCTATAGTCAACTACTATGTGTTATGATCCGGCAACTCAGAAGTGACAATAATCGGAACCACTCCCGGTGATGACCTTAGTTTGAGGAGTTCATGTATTCACTATATGCTAATGCTTTGTTCCGGTTCTCTATTAAAAGGAGGCCTTAATATCCCTTAGTTTCCAATAGGACCCCGCTGCCACGGGAGGGTAGGACAAAAGATGTCATGCAAGTTCTTTTCCATAAGAACGTATGACTATATTCAGAATACATGCCTACATTACATTGATGAACTGGAGCTAGTTCTGTGTCACCCTATATTATGACTGTTACATGATGAACCACATCCGGCATAATTATCCATCACTGATCCAGTGCCTACGAGTTTTCCATATACTGGTTCTCGCTTATTTACTTTTCTGTTGCTACTATTACAATCATTACAAAATACCAAAAACATTACTTTTGCTGTCTTTACTTTTGTTACCGTTACCACCACTATCATATTACTTTGCTACTAAACACTTTGCTGCAGATACTAAGTTTCCAGGTGTTATTGAATTGACCACTCAGCTGCTAATACTTGAGAATATTCTTTGGCTCCCCTTGTGTCAAATCAATAAATTTGGGTTGAATACTCTACCCTCGAAAACTGTTGCGATCCCCTATACTTGTGGGTTATCAAGACCTTTTTCTGGCACCGTTGCCGGGGAGCATAGCTCTATTCTTTAAGTCACTTGGGATTTATATCTGCTGGACACTATGAAGAACATGAAAGATGCTAAGACCAAGATTTTGCCCTCAACTACGAGGGGAGGTAAGGAACTGCCATCTAGCCTTGCACTAGATTCTCCTTCTGTTATAAGTAAACTTGCGACACCTAAATCTGCTACTGCTATGAATTTTGATATGTCGCATGTTATTGATGATGCCACTTCTACTATGCATGATACTTATGATGAAACCACTTCTATGCTTGATACTACTGTGCCCCTTGGTGAATTTCTTGATGAGCATATTGCTAGGTCTCGAGAAAGAGAAATTATTACACCTGAATACAATGATGAGAGTGATGATGAAAATATGCCTCCTATTCTTGAAGGTTATGTTTTTGATGCAGAATCTTCTGCAGCTATTTTTGCTTGCCAGGATAGATATGAACTTAAGAGGTTGCTAGTTAAATAGAGTAAAGAATCTTTTAGAGATAGAATGAGACCCGACCCTTCTTTTGCTACTTCACCTATTTGTGTTCCCGATAAGGATTATTATGATTTTTCTGTTGATCCAGATATAATTACTTTGGTTGAATCTGATTCTTTCTATGGCTATGAATCTAAAACTGTTGTGGCACATCTTACTAAGTTAAATGATATAGCTACCATGTTTACTAATAATGAGAGATCGCGCTACCTTTATTTACTCAAAATATTTCCGTTCTCATTAAAGGGTGATGCTAAGATATGGTTTAATTCTCTCGATCCTGGTTGTGTGCAAAGTCCCCAGGATATGATTTATTACTTCTCTGCTAAATATTTCCCTGCTCTTAAGAAACAAGCTGCCTTGAGGGAAATATATAACTTTGTGCAAATTGAAGAAGAGAGTCCCCCACAAGCTTGGGGGAGGCTTCTCAAGTTACTTAATGCTTTGCATGATCATCCCCTTAAGAAACCTGAAATACTTGGTATCTTTTATAATGGACTAACTGATGCTTCTAGAGATTACCTGGATAGTTGTGCTGGTTCTCTTTTCAAGGAAAGAACACCGGATGAAGCTGAAATTCTATTGAATAATATGTTGACAAATGAAAATAATTGGGCACCTCCTTAGCCAATTACTGAGCCTATTCCTAAACCAACTCCGAAGAAGAGAGGTGTTCTATTTCTCAGTCCCGAAGATATGCAAGAGGCAAAGAAATCTATGAAAGAAAAAGGTATTAAAGCTGAAGATGTTAAGAATTTACCTCCTATTGAAGAAATACATGGCCTTAATTTACCGCCTATTGAAGAAGTATATGATCTCAACTACTTATTTACTGAAGAACCTCCCGATATCCCGACACAGGTAGTAAAGGTAAATTCTCTCTATAGATATGATAAAGCTGAAGTCCCTCCTACTAAAATTGCTAGTCAGTGCTTGGATGAGTTTGATAAATTTATGTTTAAGCAAGATGACTTTAATGCTTATTTTGGTAGAGAATTAAAACAAGATGTTGATATGATTAAACGTTTGGGTGATTATATGGCTGATATTAGAGGTGAACTTAAACTTGCTAGCAAACATGCTTCTATGGTTACAACTCAAGTAGAACAAGTACTTAAAGCTCAAAAAGAAGTGCTTGATGAAATGAATAGTAAGAAAAATGATTATGCTGTTAGAGTGGCTACTAGAATCGATAGAATGACTCAGGAACCTTTGTATCCTGAAGGCCACCCTAAGAGAATCGAGCAAGATTCTCAGAGAAATGATATTGATGTAGCTAGTTCTTCTAAAAGGAAGAAAAAGGAAAATGATAGGACTTTGCAAACTTCTAGCGAACCTATTGCTGAACCACCTGAGAATCCAAATGATACTTCCATGTCTGATGCTGAAACACAATCTGGTAATGAACATGAACCTAGTGAAAATGTTAATGATGATGTTCATGTTGATGCTCAACCTAGAAATGATAATGATGCAGAAGTTGAACCTGCTGTTAATCTTGATAACCCACAATCAAGGAATCAACGCTATGATAAAAGAGACTTCATTGCTAGGAAACATGGTAAAGAAAGGGAACCATGGGTTCAGAAACCCATGCCTTTTCCTCTGAAACCATCCAAGAAAAAGGATGATGAGGATTTTGAGCGCTTTGCTGAAATGATTAGACCCATCTTTTTGCGTATGCGATTAACCGATGTGCTCAAAACAAATCCTTATGCTAAGTATATGAAGGATATTATTACTAATAAAAGAAAGATACCTGAAGCCAAAATTTCCACCATGCTTGCTAATTATACTTTTAAGGGTGGAATACCAAAGAAACTTGGAGATCCCGGAGTACCTACTATACCATGCTCCATTAAGAGAAATTATGTTAAAACTGCTTTATGTGATCTTGGAGCCGGTGTTAGTGTTATGCCTCTCTCTTTATATCATAGACTTGACTTGAATAAGTTGACACCTACTGAAATATCTTTGCAAATGGCTGATAAATCAACTGCTATACCTGTCGGTATTTGTGAGGATGTGCCTGTTGTGGTTGCAAACGTTACTATTTTAACAGAGTTTGTTATTCTTGATATTCCCGAGGATGATAGTATGTCTATTATTCTTGGAAGACCTTTCCTTAATACTGCAGGGGCTGTTATTGATTGCAACAAAGGCAATGTCACTTTTCATGTTAATGGCAATGAGCACACGTCACACTTTCCGAGGAAACAACCTCAAGTTTATAGTATCAACTCTATTCGAAAAATTCCATCGATTATATTTGGAGGTTTTGAATTTCCTCTCCCTACTTTCAAGAAAAAGTATGAAATACTTATTATTGGGGATTTTCATATCCCCGTTGAGGTAACTTAGTGCTATTCGAAATTTCTCCGGTTCCGTGTTAATCGGAATGAGCTCGTTAACAAGACTTGATCAACCTTGTTAGTGGATTCTTTTTGATGAACATGAGATGGATGAAACTAGAAGCACAACCTTCTGTACCCTCTTTATATTTTCTGTTATTCAGTAGAAATAAAGTAAAATAGTATTTTTCTATCTATTTCCTGACTTATCCGTGCAATATAAAAATATCCAGAAAATAAAAGTCCTCAAGATGCCATGCCAATTTAATATGATTTTTTCGGGAATATTTAAGAATTTACTGTGTAAAAATCACCGCGGGGGGATCTGCCACCTGGTCACGAGGGTGGAGGGCGCGCCCTACCCCCCTGGGCACGCCCCCCTGCCTCGGGGGCCCACGGTGGCCCTCCTCCACTTATCCCTACACCCATCTTCTTCCTCTGCCTCACACAAACACGAAAAACCAACTCAAGCACGAGTTCCAGCCCCCGTTGTTGTGATTTTCGATCTCCTTGCTCAAAGCACCTCCCGCAAAACTGCTTGGGGAGATTGTTCCTTGGTATGTGACTCCTCCATTGGTCCAATTAGTTTTTATTCTAGTGCTTTATTCATTGCAAATTTGTGCTGCATAGGTGACCATGTTCTTGAGCTTGCATGTCAAATTTATATGGTTCCAAGTAGTTCCAAAGCTTTATATAGGCTCTAGGTACTTGTGGGAGTTGTTGCTATCAATTTTATTGAAGATTGGTTCACTTTTATTGGAAGTTACTAAAAATTTCAGATTGTTTCAGCAATTGATGAAGAGACTTTTGAGGGGCTCGTCGAGCCGAAGCTCGAAGGAAAAACAAAGGGAAGAAGAACAGAAGCCCAAATTTAATTTGCCTCGCACCACGGAGGTCCAGCCATGTGAATGGCCTTTCGATGACTTCTTGAGGAGAGCCGGGATTTATGAAGATTTCTATTATTAATTGAGAATGCTGGCCTCACCGACTTCATCCGCGACCAACGTCATCAGTATCTCTTACTCACAAATACTTTTGTGCAAAATTTCTACTTTTTCCCTAAGAATTCACCTCCATCGGTAGAATTTCATTTATATGACGTTGTTAAGAGGATGCCATTAGCTGAATTTTGCGAGGTTTGCAAAATACCTTTTGAGGGCACCTTGGATGAACCACACCGTAATGAACTAGAAGCTTTTATTAACACTATCATGGTGGGAGAAACCAGGAAGGTTTGTGATGCAAGAATCACTAGCATACATTTTCCTGTTTTACGCTACTTTGCCTTATTTGCTAGTCGTTGCTTGATAGGTCGCGGAAACTGTGGAAACCTTAGTGTTCCTGATGTTATCATTTTGTTCCATGGTTTATACCGCAATAACTCCGTTAGTATGGGAGGAATTGTTGCTAGACGGTTCAGTCTGAACCGTACTAAGGGCCCCATCTTTGGAGGCATTTATGCTTCACGCCTAGCTGAACATTTTGAAATACCTAGTAGGCATGAGGAGAAAGAAAAAACTTCGCTACCCCATGCTTATTTAGATTATAGGAGTATGCTAGTGCATGACTTTCTTGTTAAGAGTCGTGAAGTGGAACTCAAATATAAATTATACTTTGATAAACATCATCCTGAGATTATTACTTTGCCTGCTCCTTCCTTGTTTAACTTATCTGTAGGTCCTCACATCGTTCCGTGGTCGGCTGTTCAAGCCTATCGGAATCCTGCACCAGAATTGGAACCGGAGCCACAAGATGAGCCTCCACGACTATCTGTTTATTCTTGGGATCCAGAGGAGGTTGCCACCCGGTGGCAGCCGGAGCCTTCTTCGTCACAGTATGACCCCAGCTTCACCTACAGGTATCCGCCAGGCCATCCCTGGCAATAGTCCAACTTAGGCCAAAAGCCTAAGATTGGGGGAGTACGTATTTCCCACCGACATTACATTTATGTTCACACACACTCATTGCTAGATGTCAGTGTTCATACTTTTTCACTGTAATATCCATGCTAGATTATTTTCTTTTTCCTGCTTTCTTCTTGTGTGTTTAATAAACCTTAAGAAAACAAAAAAATAGTAGTAGTTTATTTCTTTGCTGTAGTAATTAAAAAGGAAAACTCAAAAATATTTCCCGTTCTTCTTTTGCTTGTTGGGGGGTTTCCCGTGTAAATAGTTTTTATTTCTTTTCCTTTCTTTTCTTTGGGGGTCAGTAGGAGAAGACCATGATTAAATTGTTAAAGTGGCTCTTATATGCATGATTGTTTATTTAACTTAGAGCCCATATTACTTGTCTTCTCCTGTTTATTGAATGCTTGCAGATTCCAGCTTAGTCCAATGCACGTGCACTCTTATTATTATACACTTCGTTCGGTCATGCAAGTGAAAGGCAATAATGATGATATATGATGGACTTATTGGGATGAGAAAAGCTGGTATGAACTCGACCTCTCTTGTTTTTGTAAATATGATGATTCATCGTTCCTGAGTTAGCTATTATGAAGTAAGCATATTTGCAATGACATTTAGAGATTATAGTTTCTTGTTCCATGCTTGATTAGATATGAGTTATAATGGTTTACCTTGCGTGCCAACATGCTATTAGAATGATCATGATGTGGTATGATGGGATGGTATCCTCCTTTAAATGAATTGAGTGACTAGACTTGGCACATGTTCACGCATGTAGTTGAATCAAATCAACATAGCCTTCATGATATTTATGTTCATGGTGGATTATATCCTACTCATGCTTGTATTCGGTGTAAATTAGTTTTGATGCATGTTTATGACTGTTGTCGCTCTCCCAGTTGGTCGCTTCCCAGTCTTTTGCTAGCCTTCACATGCACTAAGCGGGAATACTGCTTGTGCATCCAAACTCTTTAAACCCCAAAGTTGTTCCATATGAGTACACTATACCTTCCTATATGCGGTATTTACCTGCCGTTCCAAGTAAATTTGTATGTGCCAAACTCCAAACCTTCAAATGAAATTCTGTTTTGTATGCTCGAGCAGCTCATGTTTCAACTAGGGCTGCCCTTATCTTCCATGTTAGGCAGTTATTCTCAAGAGGGGTGGACTCCGCTCCTCATTCACGAGAAAAATGGCTGGTCACCGGGATGCCGAGTCCCATGCTTTATGCAAACTAAATCAAAATAACTGCAAACAAAACTCCCCCTGGGACCCGTTGAATGTTGGAGGTACTCGTTGTTTCGAGCAAGCCATGGATTGATGCTTGTGGAGGAGGGGGAGTATAAACTTTAACATTCTGTTTGGGAACTGCCTATAATTTGTTTAGCATGGAAGATATCGTCATCTCATAGTTGTTGCGTTGACAGCAAAAGTATGCCGCTCAAAATGTTATTCAATCTCTATTTTAAAACCGAGCTCTGGCACCTCTACAAATCCTTGCTTCCCTCTGCGAAGGGCCTATCTATTTACTTTTATGTTGAGTCATCATCTCTCTTATTAAAAAGCACCCGCTAGAGAGAACACTATCGTTTGCATTCATTATTATTGGTTTATATTGGGTATGACTTGATTGGATCTATTTTACTATGAATTACAATGTTTAGTCAATCCTTGATCTTTAAAGGTGCTCTGCATTTATGTTTTGCGGTCTCAGAAAGGGCTAGCGAGATACCATTTCGTTATATCATGTTATGATTATTTTGAGAAAGTGTTGTCATCCGAGTTTTATTATTATAGATTGCTAGCTAATTATGTTATTGATATGAGTAATTGTGAGACCTTTGTGTTATTGTTAGTATGCTTAGTTCATAATATTTGCTGAAACTTGAATGCTGGCTTTTCATGTTACAACAATAAGAGGAAACAGAGTTTGTAAAAGTTTTTCTTTTTCTCTTTCACTTTGTCAACTGAATTGCTTGAGGACAAGCAAGGGTTTAAGCTTGGGGGAGTTGATACGTCTCTGTCGTATCTACTTTTCCAAACACTTTTGCCCTTGTTTTGGACTCTAACTTGTATGACTTGAATGGAACTAACCCGGACTGACGCTGTTTTCAGCAGAATTTCCATGGTGTTGTTTTATGTGCAGAAAATAGAAGTTCTCGGAACGACCTGAAAGTCCACAGAATATCTTAGAATAAATAATAAAAAATCCTCGCCAATGATGAAGACTAGGGGTCCCACACCCTGTCAATGAGGGTGGGGGGCACGCCCCCCTAGGTGCGCCCCCTACCTCGTGGGCCCCCTGGTGGCCCTCCGACGCCAACTCCAACTCCATATATTGGCTTTCAGGGAGAAAAAATCAGAGAGAAGAAATCATCGCGTTTTACGATACGGAGCCGCCGCCAAGCCCTAATCTTTCTCGGGAGGGCTGATCTGGAGTCCGTTCGGGGCTCCGGGGATGGGGATTCGTCGCCGTCGTCATCATCAACCATCCTCCATCACCAATTTCATGATGCTCACCGCCGTGCGTGAGTAATTCCATCGTAGGCTTGCTGGACGGTGATGGGTTGGATGAGATTTATCATGTAATCGAGTTAGTTTTGTTAGGGTTTGATCCCTAGTATCCACTATGTTCTGAGATTGATATTGCTATGACTTTGCTATGCTTAATGCTTGTCACTAGGGCCCGAGTGCCATGATTTCAGATCTGAACCTATTATGTTTTCATGAATATATGTGAGTTCTTGATCCTATCTTGCAAGTCTATAGTCACCTACTATGAGTTATGATCCGACAACTCCGAAGTGACAATAATCGGAACCACTCCCGGTGATGATCTTAGTTTGAGGAGTTCATGTATTCACTATATGCTAATGCTTTGTTCGGGTTCTCTATTAAAAGCAGGCCTTAATATCCCTTAGTTTCCAATAGGACCCCACTGCCATGGGAGGGTAGGACAAAAGATGTCATGCAAGTTATTTTGCATAAGCACGTATGACTATATTCGGAATACATGCCTACATTACATTGATGAATTGGAGCTAGTTCTGTGTCACCCTACGTTATGACTGTTACATGATGAACCACATCCGGCATAATTATCCATCACTGATCTGGTGCCTAAGAGTTTTCCATATACTGGTTCTCGCTTATTTACTTTTCCGTTGCTACTATTACAATCATTACAAAATACCAAAAACATTACTTTTGCTGTCTTTACTTTTGTTACCGTTACCACCACTATCATATTACTTTGCTACTAAACACTTTGCTGCAGATACTAAGTTTCCAGGTGTGGTTGAATTGACAACTCAGCTGCTAATACTTGAGAATATTCTTTGGCTCCCCTTGTGTCGAATCAATAAATTTGGGTTGAATACTCTACCCTCGAAAACTGTTGTGATCCCCTATACTTGTGGGTTATCACCGGCCGCCCCGCTTCCCGGTGCAGGCGATTGCTCTGCCTTCAAACGACACAAGTGCCGTCCGTCCGTCCATCTGCCACACACATTAATGATACGCGGTTGCCGAGGCGGCTACTCCAGCGTCACACGTCTGTCCCTCCACCCGCCCACCATTGCTATATAAAATGTTGCGCCGGCCATAGCCGCAGTCATCCGCATCATTTGCCTTTCTCCTGTCCACACCACTACTGCCCACCACGGCTTCCTCGCGCTCCAGCACTCTTCGGGGCGGGCGGACGACGGACCACAAGGAGATAGCAGCCATTGCTGTCGACCGGCTGGCCGACAAGAAGCCGGAGGACAACGATGTCCCAATGGAGAACATGGTAGTGGACGATCTGGCGCCAACCCCCTCCTCCGCGCCATCCTCGCTGGTGCATTGCACCATGACCGTCGGCGAGGCCCGTGCGCAATATATGGACAGGGTGAGGCAGATGCGTGAGGAGCAGTTCCGGGAGGTGCAGGCCAATGCCGCCTATAACCACCATCTACTCTAGGAGCACCTGCAGGCAGAGGAGTAGATCGCCGCGGAGCGGGCGGAGCAGGAGGCGCTGATCGACTAGTACCGCTCCACCCGCAAGGGCCGCCTCGAGCGCTGGCGGTACCGCATGCGGGTGGCGGAGGCTGCGGCCGCCTACAAAGAGGCTAGCAAAGAGGGCGATGAAGCGGGTGAGGTGTTGTTTGGCGAAACCGAGGACGAGGCAGAGGACAATGCCGACTCTGACGATTCCCCGCTCCGCTAGCGTCGACGACGCCCCGCGGCACCAACAACGAGGCAGAGGACACCGCCAGCTCTGCCGAGGCCCCATGGCGCCAACAACGAGGCAGAGGACACCGCCGTCTCCGCCGAGGCCCCGCCCCGCCAACAACGAGGCAGAGGACATCGCCGGCTCAGCAGAGGCCCCACCCTGCCGGCAACGTGAGGGAGGATTTCCACCGCTCCGCTGAGGCGCCGCCCTCCGGCAACGAGATAGAGGACATCGCCGGCTCCGCCGAGGCCCCGCCCCGCTGCCAACGAGGCCGCGCCACACAGAAAACAAGGAAGAGTAGAACACGGTAGGTCGCTGCCACTCGGGTCCAAGTAAGGCCACCGCTGCTACCCTCCGGTTGAAGCCAAGCTAGGCGGGTTGACCATTGACGGCCGGTTAGCTTCTTGGTGGCGACATGGAGTCGGAGAGCTGCGCTGGAGAAGAACGCTACTTCTACTTAACTGTTGGTGCAGTTGGCTGACTGACACGTGGGCCCAACAAGCCACATGTCAGTTATGCAACTGCACCTACAGTTAAGTCACTGAAGCTTCTGTTCGGCTCAGCGGGACACAGGTGGGTAGCTTCGGTTAATTAATTATACCTCCAGCGCATCCCTTTTTAGTTTTTTAGAAAAGGAGGATGACCCCCGGCCTCTGCATCTGGGAGATGCATGCATCCACAAACACCCCTTTTTAGTTGAAGCATGTATGAAATGTAATTAAATCCGGCATGTTTATATGAAATCTGACCGTGTATGAATGAATTCATTTCGATTAGTTCGAATTCCTGTATCACTGGCATTGTTTGAACATGCAAAACAATACGTACTAGCATTATTCCCAGGGTGATCACCTCGTTTGCAGCAGTTTCACATGTACTCCCTCCGGTCCTTTCTATACAAGTTATGTCTGTAGTCAAAGTATCTCTACTTCGACCAATCTTATAAAAAAAGTATGCACTTTCACAATGTGCGAAGTAAAATGGAACAGAAGGAGTACAAAGAGTTTGAGCAGCTTTTTAGCATTTCTGTACATTGCAATCAAACACACAGGGCTGGCAATTCATAGAGAACATTCAAAACAATCGATGATTATGCATATCAACGACTCACATGTTAGAGGAAATATTTACTTCACAACTAAAGAATAAAAAAATTGATCGACGCTGCTGACAGCAAGGGCGTCCCATTCAAAAATATCAAAGGCATGTCTTAAAATCAATGAGAAAAATTTGACAAGGTTGTCCCATTCCAAAATATCAAATGCCTACGATTGTGGAATGGGCAGGGTTTGCCATCAGTTCGGACATTGACATGGCACCTCGTGCTAAATAAACCAACTGTTCTTTTTGTGCAGTTCCACCAAAATCAACCAAATTCACGTGTAGCTTGTATGGTTTCTCCCTTATATGTTGCAACGCCTTGAACTTATCGGCACCTCCTTTCTTGTGGTGGAAATAAATGATTCAATGTATTCATGAACATTTTGTGCAGTTCCCATTGAAATCAAGCCGATCACCCCTGTTTGCACAAATACAAAAAAAAGTGATTAGTATAAAGCAAAATGTACTATGAATTGACAGTTTAAATAGGCACCTACATGGTCCATGTAGAGCAGACTTTTAGAAAAATGGAACTCACCAGAAAGAATCCTAGAACAACATTGTACTCACGCATCACAGCCAAAAAATGGAGATTTGTCAGTCCTTCTGAGTTGAAGTTAGTTTGGTCTTGTGGGGAGTAATGTAACCATCCTTCAACTGCTCCTTCTGATTAGAATCCTAGAGCAACATTGTACTCGCGCATCACAGCAAAAAAATGGAGATTTGTCAGTCCTTTTGAGCTGAAGTTAGTTTGGCCTTGTGGGGAGTAATGTAACCATCCTTCAACTGCTCATTCTGATGAGAAGATAGACAGTGCTTCTTCATCCTGGCATAATCGGAACTAGTCACTTCACGTACTCCATATTCTTCTTCAGAGGAAGATGATCCTATTGTGCAAAGACAAGAGAACAACTAAATGCTAGCATCCCTATTTGCTCGAAAAAAAGGAAAGGAAATATTTAAAACAGCACAGATGAAGCACTTCTCAAGGACAATACCACTTTTTCATGACAGTATCTAAACAGTAGCACAACGCTAATAGAGATGACAAAGCTCAATCATACGGATGAATTAGTGGGCGAGTGTGTAGAGCATACAGATGAAGCACTTCTCCAGAACCATCTGTTGCTATCTACTATGGTGGCCATGCTTACTATATACTCCTCGATTAGTTTAATGTTTCCACCATCTTTTTGTGCAGTTCCACTAAAATATATGGTATCTTCAAAGAAGATCCCTGTTTGCACAAGTAGAGATAATTACATATGGCATCAAATCAGTGGCAAAACAATTGCTCGTTCCAGCCATATCAATAAATTAAGATGCAAAACTATATCATTACTTGTGTCATCATAGTTCCAGTGCTTCATTACAGCACCGGGAGTTGATTTTTGTTTTTCTTCCGCTTGTTCTTCCCCTCCATCACTTGGTTCAATAACAGACAAGCTTCGCCTTCAATGTAAGATTTGGCATGTCAATTAGGGAGCACAAGTGTAGTACTAAACTTAATTTTCTGATGAAAGTGGCAAAATACAGGCCAACACTTGTGAAATATCCTTATCTTATGTCAATGGGATATTACGGTGCACATACAGATCGGAAGTCTTGTCTCTATTTGTGCAGTTCACTAAAATCAAGCAACATTATCGTACAAGTAGCACAACATATGAAAGCACACTGCAGAATCATGTGAAAGAAGGCTAGTACTGACCTCTTATGATGCGGAATTCAAACAACTCACAAGAAGAAGATCTGAACCAAATTCGCCTTAACAGATAGGAAGTAAGATCTCCTCTTGTGCAGTTCCACTAAGATCAAGCAATCAAGAAACGTTGTCGGTGTAACATTTTGGTTGAACTTCACAAAACAGTCTTAAAACAAAAGTGTTTTGTGCAGTGCAACAAAAGGTCACAATGGCAATGACGCGAAGTAGATAACCCTGTTTACACAGAGGTGCAAAGGAAACAATTAGTGGTCAATAACGGTGGATGACACAGAAGCCAACAAAAAGAAGCATCTACCTTATCGAAATGGGAAAGAAAGCAAGACAGTAGCATTTCTCAAATGGTGGCATTGATTAATATTAACATAGAGATTATATTAGCAATAAAATTTGTTAAACATGTAATTTTCTTTTAAATGTGGCATTGCATCAATTTTCCAGCGGCATTATTAGAGGGTGTTTGTTTACAGGGACATTTTGGTGTAGGGACTAAAAAAACTCCGTGTCAGTCACATCTAAACCAAACATGAGGGACTTTTCGGGACTAAAAGTGGGCATTTGGGACTAAAGAAAGAAGACCCCGAGGGAGTCTTTTTGGAACTTTTTCCAACAATTGCCCCTGCCATGCATCACATCTTGTTTCTATTAGTTCATTACTAGGGGTAACATGGTCTTTTATCATGTCATTTAATAACCTCTAGTACATGTTTAGTCCCTGGAACCAAGCAGGTAGGGACTAGGGAGTTTTTAACCAAACAGGGCCATAGATTAACAACAGCTAATGAGTTGCACGGGACAGTGGACGCACCAGCACATGTGCATCTACCGATGTACTGTAGTCCTGTACAGTCTGTTGCAACAAAGAACAAACAACCAAGGAGCATATTTGTGTTGGTCCCGGTTTTGTTATCTTTAGACACCTTTCCCTATGTGAGCGCAGCAAATCTAGTCCTGCTCAAACTCTACAGCCTTGTCCCTTCCTTTCCTCTTTGAACCACGTCCTAGATTTATGCGATACAACTTTCCCCACTACTTCCCCCCATTCCTTTCCTGTTTGAACCACGTCCTAGATTCATGATATACAACTTTCCCCCTTCATTTCCTCTTTGAATCACATCCTAGATTCATGCTATATACAACTTTTCCCACTACTTTCCCCCACTCCTTTCCTCTTTGAACCACGTCCTAGATTCATGGTATACATGCAGCTAGAGCAATGCATGTGGAGTAAGTAAAATATACCTTAAGGTTCTTGGGCGTGGTTCGGTGGGCAACGGGACGGCGACAAAGAAGAAGGGTCGGAGGCCCTCCCGCGCCGCTGTTGGGTGGAAAGTGAACAACAGCGCCGGTAGTGGATTCCCTCCCTCGCCGACGGCGACAGCGTTAAGCCTCCTTCCCTTCCCGGCGGACGGATCCTGCCGGCTCTTTGAGCAGCAGTGAGGAGAGAGAGAGGCCAACGAAGTCTTGTTTAGATCTGGAGAGGGCGAGAGAGTGTGAAGAGAGCAACTACAAGTGCTGAGGATCCAGCGGGAGAGGGCGAGAGAGTGTGAAGAGAGCAACTACAAGCGCTGAGGCTCCAACGTGTATGTATATACTGGAGAGAGAGTGTGAAGCGTGCAAACCCTAGAAAGCATTTTGACCAGTCAAAGAATCCTCCTGGCAAAAAATATGCTCAAGTGTAGTTATTGAACCCGAGACCTCAAGTTTGATGAGTGAATAGGCTAACCAGCTACACAACCCTCCCGTTATGTTCAACGAGAGGAAAATAACCTTTTATACATTCCTGCATTCTTGTGACATGCATGCCGTGTTTTTATGTGTGTGTGTGTGGGAGTCATTAGGATTTCAATCATAATCGTGTCATGTGGCTTTGGTGGCAAGACTATCCACAGTGGTGCAGAAATAATGCAGCCTTAGTCACCTTACCTCTCTCCACATAGTACGTTGGGTCCCACCAGTCAAAGGGTGAAACAAACAAATTAATAAGAAAAATTAAAAGCACCAACGGTGTATCTTAGTACCTCACACATCTCGCTACTGCTCGGGAACACTGTCCAATTGATCCCTCTGTTCGCTCACGTACAATTTTAAGTGAATCCTTATTGTAACATGCACACAAATTTTGGGCACTTGTATTCGACTTAAGTCAGTGTGCCACCGTATCTCGTATACTTACTACTCCCTCCGTCTAGGTGTAATAAGTCATGTTAGAACATGTAACGGGACCAAGGTGCGTGCGTGTGTGTGTGTGTGTTTAACAGCATGTGTGTGTTAGAGAGTGCGACAGATCGACCTACTCCTACAGAGATATGGTGTGTAGTGTACGATTTTAGCCACGAGAGTCGGTGCATCCTCTCGTTTCCGGGAGTGTCCGGTAGGGACATGCCGACAGCTGCCACGCCCGCTCCTAACTAGCCTGGCCTACCCAAAGCCCCTCCACCGCCTGCGCGTGCTTCCCGCCCGAAACGGTCAGCGTCGCTCGAAAGAATCGGTGCCGCATTCATGCCCGGGCAGAGCGGACGCGACCTCTCACTGGCGCAAGAGTGATGGTTGCTTCGTCCGTCCAACTTACTGCTAGGTCTATGTGATTTGACGGCTCATTGGTCTTTATTACTGAGGTGGTAGACTGCTGGATGTCTCACGCTTTCAGCGAAAGGAGGTAGTAGATTACAATTTTCTCCATTCTTACAGTGGAGGAGTGCAAGGGCAGTGAAAACACGCAGGCTCAGTGATTACATGGCCCACCTCACACTATCACCGTGCGACACCTAACTCTTTACATAGTACTCCCTCCGTTCCTAAAATATTACTAGATGAGTCCCCGCTCGTTGCCGCGGAACAGTGGTATATCTCTCTACGCAAAATTATTGATTTCATAGAACTAAAAAAATAATATATAACCGCAGGACAAATTTGGTAGCCAAACTAAATAAACTCCCATCATCATTTAGATCATCCCACATAAGGAAAAAAGATCATCCAACTCCTACTGCATAATGGGATTATATTTTTCTTTTTGACATGTTAATGGGACTTAAAAGCTCACTTACATGCATGCTACTGGTGCATGATTGCATGAAAACATGTTGATGTGATTTAAATCCCACTCACATGCATGTGCCACGGTATTTCTGCATGCTTGCATGTGGCTTAGTGCTGAGCCTCTCAATGTCTAGATCAGATGGCTATTATGACTGATTTACTTCATCTAACAGCTACGTCAATTCTGATGATGTGGCTCAAGGAGAGGATAGAGAATTCCTAGTAGTGGGGGCTAGCTATTACTAGTAGATAAGTCTTTGTAGAGATTCCACTAGGTGAACTACATACGGAACAAAATGAATGAATCTACACTTAAAATGCATCTATATACATCCGCATGTGGTTAATGGTGAAATCTCTACAAAGACTTATATTTAGGAACGGAGGAAGTACTAGTATAGTACTAGTACATACTATAATTTATCAGCGAGATAAATTTGTAAAATGCTATGAAGCTTACAGCTCCTGTTACATGTATCTTGCGTCCAAGGTTGCTCGTTGCAAAATTTCATCAAATACAAAGGAGACTAACATGCATGCTATTGCATTTCAATGATTGACAGATCATAGCAAATATGTACTCCCTCTTTTCCAAAATAAGTGTCTCAACTTTGTGCAAACTTTAGTACAAAGTTGTACTACTACTAAAGTTGACACTTATTTTCGAACAGAGGCAGCTAAAGAAAAAAATGATCCATGCAGTCCCTAGCCCTTGAACCGTGAACCCTGACCAGGCTTCAATTTGCTGGCAACGTTCGAGCTTCCTAATAAATGAAGTTTGCAACCTTTTGACCAGCGGATCATTTTGTGCAGTTTCACCAAAATCGAGATGAGCATCCCAGTGGCAAAGAAATTGAAGAAGCGTGATTAGAATAAGATTACTAGGACTAGTTGATGAGACATAAACTCGTCACAAATACAGTACGTAGAAGCCAGTAGAGGTATCAGGTATGTGCGGGGCAAAGAAGTAGAGAAATATCCACATGGAGTGATGTGGGCAGCTGGAGCAGTGGTGCAAGCCGGCTGTAAAGGGAGTTGTACCTGAGGGACGTAGCTCAACCTTGAGGAGGGCGGCGGGAGGCGGCAACTGCCCACGTCTCGGCAGTGAGCAAGGGACGAAGGCAACCTCACTGGCTTTGTGAGAGAGAACGGCGGGGACCCCTGATCGGGACGTGCCGACAGTGGGTTTTCGCCGTAGGTGACGGACACCGCATCTACACTAAGCATCCACCCCTTCCCCAAGCGGACGTGATCCACCAGGATGTTAGAGATGTGGCCACAGTCGTTTTGCGCGAGAGAGTGTGAAGAGAGCAACCCGGGCAAGCAACCGTGTAGGCTGGCCCGTCCTGACTAGGTATATAGTGGAGCGGTTTCCCTTTCTCTCCATATGAACCTATCATATTGCGTACGTGCCACTGAAGAAAAAAAATTATTTATAAATGACGCAGCACCTACTACTCGTTCTCCTATAACCTTGCGCTTGGCATCTCCAAAATATTAACCTTGCGATTGGCTCTTCGCCTCTTCGGGAAGTCGAGCAATAATGGTAGTGCAGTATATATCGTTCTGGCTATATGAGACCGAATGAATTGCTGCACGTCCACCACGTGGGCGAGGGTCGAGGGGCGAGGGAGAGTGCTACTACATACGGAGCAAAATGAGTGAATGTGCACTCTAAAATATGTCTATATAGATCAGTGTTTGGAGTATGTACTAGTAGTTCATATTGAAATCTACTAAGGACATATATATTCCAAACAATATGATATAATCTCTATAACCAAGGTAGTAGGGACGAGTAGTAAACGGAGGGAGTAGTAAATTTTTCTCCTCGTCCTGCGAGCCACCGCGCGCATGGGCGAGGGAGGAGCAAGCTTCACCTCATCCTGTGAGCCACCGCGCCCGTGGGCGGGGGAGACGGCATACTAAGCAAGCTTCTGCTCGTTCTCCGAGTTGACGGGACACATCAAAAGTACTCCAGTGTATAGAGCCTTGCCTCTAAGGTAGGCCCCACATGGTTTGCCTCTTTTTTTAATTTAACATAACGCGTCAAGTCGCAATTTGTTTGTTCACCCGTGGTAGACGATCCTCCCTACACCAAGTGGACAACCAGTACACGTGCCAAATTACCACGTGGGCTGCCTTTTTCGTACAGAAATGAGCTCCACCGTGTACCCGCGCGGCTGTGGTTGGGAAAGAGATGGGAGTACGTTCGCCGTGCATGCACCTCTTCTCTTCGTGCACGTCCCCCACCTACGTGGGTGTGTGTGAGAGATACAAACCGCGTTCATGAGTGTTTTTTGTTTTGTGGTGGGGGTTGGGGGTTGATTTCGTGAATTATTTGTGGGAATATGTGTCGATGACATCTCAAACAAAATTTTGCATGCAATGTGTGTGAAATGGAGGTGTATCCATATCATACATAGAGGGTCAGGCAATCCACAAGAAGAGAGGGAGGGGTCATAGCTATCATAGAGTCGAAGAGAGGATCAAGTACGGGTGGGTGCAAGATCGATGAAGAGAGCCATCGAAATTGCGTGTGTGTGTGCAAGTCAAAGATATAGGGCGACTGGCCTACTGGAACGTTAGAGGGCACATGTCAAGTTTGTGTGTGGCAGGGAGACATGACTAGAGCGCTTGATGTATCGGTGTGTGTGGGGGGTAGGGGTGGGGGGAGGGGTAGGTAGAGGCCTAACCATAGAGGTAGAACGACTCGTATATGTGTTGAGAAGGAGAGACCCAGCTATGTCATGAGGGAGATCGGTCGACATACATACATAACTGAAGGACGGGAAATATGATGGGACAGAGAGAGAGAGGAGAGAGAGGGAGGGAGAGGGAGGGAGAGGGGTAGAGTGCTGGATGGGTGATGGAGTTGCTTTTCGGAGATGTTGGGAGAGGTCTACTAGACAAGCTGAGGGTGGAACTGCAATGTTATCAATAAGAGTGGGGATGTGTTTCTGGGTGTGCCTGTGCGTGATAGATCTGTCGGGACGCATCCATGGATGATGAAGGGGAACCATGTGTTTGGTAAGCAAACCTAACTAGATCGGTAGATCAATTGTTGTTTGTCGGAGGAAGGGAGAGACACAACTAATGAGGTAGATCGATCGATGTGTGGGTAAAAACGAGTTATAAGGACCTAGCTGGCTATATGTATAGCAAGAGATCGGTCGGTGTACGTCCATTTGTTAGAGGCAAATAAGGCCCAGTGAGACGGATAGACAGAGAGAATGGAGCTAGGAGGTGGTGCGAGAGGCCCAACTACTAGCTGGATAGGGGGAGGAGTGTGCGGTTGTGAGATCGATTAAAAGAGGGGTGAGAGTTTACACGTGTGTCTGACCATATGAGAGACACGAGGCAAGGACACATAAAGGAGGAGATTGAAGCTATGTGTGTATGTTGTAGGCAGGCATTGTTGGAGAGGTTTATCGATCGGTGTGTGTCGGAAAGGAGTTGTGGAGACTCTGGGAGAACGATCTAAAGGAAAAAATGAATGTGCCCGGTGGATAGAATGCCGAGGGAGGGGGAGGGCGAGGAGGGCGTGTGCATGCACGAGAGAAAGTTAGTGGTAGCTACAAAGGTTAGAGGATTGTGTGGGTGTAAGAGATTAACAAAGATCATGATTCGATATGAAAGCGGATTCATATATTTGAATAGGAGATCATAGTGTTTTAAACATTGCATGCATGAATATAACGGTGATACACGTGCTGTGCACATGTTATACCATAATGTGATAATGCATGGCGTTTGCAACTCACAGCTAAATGCCGAACAATCTAAACCATACTATACATCAAACAATCTCACATTTTATTTGAATTTGTGATAATGTGCGGCGTTTGCAGCTTACAACTAAATATCGAGCAATCTAAACAATACTATATATCGAACATTCTCACATTTTATTTGAATTTGTGGTAATGTGTGGTGTTTGCAACTCACATCTAAATACTTGTAGGCGTAGGGGGCGGGGCACCATACATAATGCGATAAACACATTATACATATGAGACATGGTTTAGATTATGAAGATCTAGCTAGAGCTAGAAATGTAATGTGATTTGAAATCAAAATAAAGTGGATTCAAAAAATCTAGTTCGAGTTCATATAGTACACATAGTTCATATGTAATCGATACTGATCATGTGGTGTGTTGTGAAGATAATACACAAACGATGGTTTAACTTGACAATAATGATGATTGTAGATCTTATTAAAACAGAGAAACGAATTCAAATGCTTTGACTTCACAACAATCATTACTATAGATCTTATTCAAATTTAGATCATATTGAAGCGGTAGTATATACGTTTGGAATGCACTAAAACGTTCATTTGAGTAGTAGGTTGCATGCATTATACACGTAGCGAAATATTTTAATTGAACATAACATGAATTCAATGTTTTGAATGACATTTGTAGTGCGCATTGATTTGGTACAGTACACGTTAGGCTTGTCCGGAAATTTCAACCCGCGCCTTGTTAGCCCGAAATATTTAAGATATATCTTTGTCTCGTTGTGCTCCGACAACTCCCTCCATCTCAAACCGCGCCTTGCTATTTCGAAATTACAACGCGCGCGAAAACTCCCACCTCCTATGAAATCCCGACAAGCAAAATGCCCGTGGTACCCCTGAACCGAAAGAACCACCTCAAATCGATGGGGGGGGGGTACTTTCATAACTTACCCCACATTTCGGACAAGCGCGTCTCTAAGCCATGGTTCATCACTGCCATCCCATCCGCCCACCCATTCGTAAACCGAGGCCATGAAAACCCGCGACGAAACCACACACCCTGCTCCGTCCGTCACCCAGCCGGAGTTTCTTCCCCGACGACGTTGTCCACAGCAACACCTCGACGTCCCTCATCCACCGTACCGGATGAGGATCCATCGTTGATCCCATTGTCCCGCCGATTCAGCCACCCCGTCCTCCACCCCAAAGGACCTGCCCCGATGTTCCCCTCGTCTTTCGCGCCACCTCCATTCCCACACCGCCGTCTTCACCTGCACCACCGGAAGAGCATCATCATCGCCGTTTCCTCGGAGGCCTAATCAGCGCCACCAAAGAGGTTGTACACTGATCACCGCATTTTCTTCTTAATTCGATCTCACGGTGCTGCCGGCGCTCGGTCCCGAGCCGACACGGCGCGGCTCCATCCACGGTGGCGTCATCGGCCACTTCCTCCACGGCGTCGCTCCCTCGGCGGCGACGTCCACATCAGTAGGAGCTGCTGCTGCTTTAGCTCTCGCTCGCGCTCCTGCTCTGCTCTTGCTCTCGGTCCCCTGCCTGGTCTGCTCTTGCTCGCTGCTACTCATGCTCTTGATCTTGCTTGCGATGCTGCTCCGATTTGGCTACACTTCAGTCGACTGAGTCGACTTTTGGGTCAGTCGATTTCCAAGGGGTGGGCTCGCTGGGGTGAAGGAAGAACCAGCCGCAGCGGGGAGGGGGGCTCGCCGGAGAGGTACTCCACTATCTATCTTAGGGTTTAGGATGGGGGCGGTGGTCGCCGGCGGTGGCGGGGCGTTGGCGGGGCGGTGGCGTGGGGATCGCCAGAGAAAAAGCTCGGCACGGGGGGGCCTAGAGGTATGGTCGGGGCGGTGGCGGACCGGCAGTGGGGAGTGTTTTCGGGGCGGGCGGGGCGGCGCACCGCCTACCGCGGGCGGCGGGGGGCTGCTGTTTGGCCGGTGGTGGCTGGCGGCTTAGGGGGGGTGGAGGTTGAAGATGAACTGCAGGCCCTTGATTTCGTATCCAACGGCTGCAAAATCGGTTGACCAGAGATGAAAAAGTCAGTCGAGCGACGTGTAGCCTCACCTTGCTAGTGTGTTCAGTTTCGACAGCAAAATTCAGTTTCGACAGTTATGTTCAGTTCCGACAGTTAAGTTCAGTTTCGACAGTTAAGTTCAGAGATGAGCGGCTAATGTATTTTACATCTAGCACTTTGTGGTTATGTATTTTACGTCATGTATTGGAGATGCTATTAGAATTCCACTCAGGTTAACGTTGTTCGTTGTCTCTCTTATCCTGCTTCAGCCTCGGCGTCATACAACTCACCGGAGCTGCTCCAACGACGAAACCCTCCATCACAGCGGAGCAGTACCTCGGGCTCCATCTCCAGACGCCTAAGATCTTCTTCCCCTCCTCCGACAGCAAAGTCAGCTGGATCATCCTCACCGGCCAACCTAATCACGCTGAGATCGACATGGCTTCGCCAAAGAGGTTGTACACTTGTTGCATCTCTTTTTTACTCTACATGTTATATATATTGTCCACTGAGCACACGGATTTGTTCCTTTAGTGTCTCCTTGAAAGAAAAAACGTAGGAATTTTAATTTTCACTTGTCCTCCTTTTCAAATTCCTATTCATGAAGCACAAGTCTAAGAGATAGTAGCATTATAGCATTATAACCGTACATTTTCTTGTGGATTGACTTAATCTCACCATGCTTCTTTGCATCCTGTGATCTTCCAATTGTTGCGAATCAAACACCCAGATTGGCAGAAATCCTGTGTTTTTAAATTCTCTGTTTTGCACGTGCATTCCTATCCTATTCCTGTCTATTTCCTATCCCTGTATTGTTGGAATCCTCCAATTCAAACGAGCCCTTACAGAATTACTTCTCTTACAGATAGTTGTCAAAGAAAACCTTCCGTGGTTTGTCCCGGTTCTGCTGCGCCGTCGTCCACCCCAGCTCAGCTGCTCCAACGATAGAAGGGTCCAGCAGAGCAGGGATCCGGCCTCCAGACTGTCTTTCGCCGCCTCAGATCTTCTTCCCCGCCGCTGGCAGCCATGAAAACTGCATTACCATCATCAACCGAGCAGATGACCTCGAGGACTACATGCGTCCGCAAGAGAGGTTGCACTCTTTCGTGTCTGCTTACGTTATGCATCGCTTAATAATACATGCTACTTTATCGTCCTGTTCATCGATTAGACTCTGAGTCAGCTCCAAACTAATGGTCAAACTTGAGTTTTTAAATGGTTGTGGGGTACATATTGGGGCCGCTATTAATAGTATCTATCTACTATCTGGTTAATCTCCGGTGTCTACTATGAGTTTCATGTTGGGTGGGAAACAAACAATAAAGAAGCCATTATCTGTATTTATTAATTGAAGCCATTATCTGCCTGCTATTATTGGTTTTGGGTCTATCCACAGGTTGCCACCATCACTCTGGATTTCTGCATGCACTCCTTACATAATCTCACTATGTTTTATTCCTATGCATGATAGTTATTGTAAACAATGGAACTGAACATGTAGAGCAAAAGAGACGAGCCTTGCGTGGCAATATAATTTCATGCAGACGTCGCTCCATGGTAGGCGCAAAGGCAGCCCCCCTCCATGCATTTTGGATTGTAATCGAGAGGAAGATATCTGTTCTGAGGGGGATTCAGAAGGAGAAGATAACTCCTATTTACCCCCTGAGGTCTTCGCTCTAACTTGGCATGCTGATGTTGGTTATATCATGCATATGGTGTCTTGCATTGCTTACTTTATACATCAAATATATCATCTTCTTAGTTTAGACATCCTTTGTGCGAATGCCATCAGTTTAGTTTATTCATCGTTTATGTGAATTATGCAACGCCACCTTGTTTAGCCAGGCATCATATATGTGAATTTTGCAATGCCATCCTGCTTAGCCAGTCATCTTATATGTAAATTATATCAGGACATCTTTTTTTCGTTACATATTACATTCGTCAACAATGTTAGTACATTCAACTGCTCTTCGTGTGCATCAGCCATTTGACACGGTGATGGCAAATTCTGAAGTGAAAACAAGGTCTTCTGAACAGAGTATGCTATCTGACGAAGCGCATATCTCGCTGGTTATGGATAGCTCCTCAGAGGAGGATTCAGAGACAGATGACCGGTCCTATTATCT